>NC_037668.1:15898774-15993102 GCF_003255815.1 Theropithecus gelada | reverse complement strand
CGCCCGGCTAGTTTTTTGTATTTTTTAGTAGAGACGGGGTTTCACCATGTTAGCCAGGATGGTCTCGATCTCCTGACCTCGTGATCCGCCCGTCTCGGCCTCCCAAAGTGCTGGGATTACAGGCTTGAGCCACCGCGCCCGGCCTTGATTTTTATTTTCAAATGAAAATAGTTTTCATGTTATTCCTATTGACTAAAAATATTGAGCATATTTTTATGTGCTTACTGACCATTTATATATCCTCTGTGGAGAAATATAAAATACTTTTTCCATTTTTAAGTTTGATTGTTTTGTTGTTGAGGGTTTTTTTTTGTATTTATTTATGAGATGGGGTATCACTCTGTCACCCAGGATGGAGTGCAGTGGTGCGATCTCGGCTCACTGCAATCTCTACCTCCCGGGCTCAAGGGTCCTCCCACCTCAGCCTCCCGAGTAACTGGGACTATGGGCATGCACCATCACACCTGGCTAATTTTTTGTAGTTTTGGTGGAGACAGGGTTTTGCTATGTCGCCCAGGTTGGTCTCTGAACTCCTAAGCTCAGACAGTCTACCCATCTTGGTCTCCCAAAGTGCTGGGATTTCAGGTGTGAACCACCGTGCCTGGCCAGAAGTTCTTTGTATATATTCTGGATATTAATCTTACCAAGAACAGCTCAGTCATGGCAACCCTAACCCAGAGGTGCTAGAGGAATTAAAGACACACATACACAGAAATGTAGAGCGTGGAGTGGGAAATTAGGGGTCTCACAGCCTTCAGAGCTGAGAGGCTTGAACAGAGATTTACCTACATATTTATTGACAGCAAGCCAGTCATGAGGTTTACTAAAAGTATTCCTAGTGGGAAATAAAGGGATGGGCCGAAATAAAGGGATGGGCCCTGGCTAGTTATCTGCAGCATGAACATGTCCTTAAGGCACAGATCGCTCATGCTATTGTTTGTGGTTTAAGAATACTTTAAGCAGTTTTCCACCATGGGTGGGTCAGGTGTTCCTTGCCCTCATTCTGGTAAACCCACAGTTTTCCAGTGTGGGTGTCAGGGCCATCACAAGCATGTCACAGTGCTGCAGAGATTTTGTTTATGGCCAGTTTTGGGGCCAGTTTATGGCCAGATTTTTGGGGCCTATTCCCAACATGTCCCCCTTCTTTGTTTTGCAAAGCAATAAAAGCAAAGGCAGCTTTGTCAAGGTGAGCTACTTCTCACAGAGGTCAGGATCCGCATCTTCAGTCTATACAAAGACAAACAACACAGATTAATAACACAATCATCATTGAAATCACAGAACTTCCAAGTGTTTTTATCCATTTTAATGGGTTACTAGCTGTTAATCCATCTGCAGCTCCTTCATACACTCCAGTTCCTGGCATTAAGGTCAGGTGTGCCTGGGATGCCTTAAATATTTGTTCTTTTAATTTTGCAATATCCAAAGACAAGTTTGTAGAGTGTCCTTCTAGATGCTTTTTTATTCTTTCCCAAATTTTGATCTCATTAAGTGCTATTAATAGTTTCCACAAATCCTTACATTTAGCCCCTACAGCGGGCCATATCATTTGAGGTTGAGGTGCCACTCTATTGCCACGTTTCCAGATAATAGGAACTCTTGCCGTACTTCTTACCATTTCTACCATCTGATCATTTTGTTCAGACCAGCTGAACATAGTGTGGCCATGGCATGCAGACTGAGAGGTGCAATTCAAGCTAAACATCCCCTTAGGGGACCAATCAATAATGATTCCATAGGAATCGTTGTGCAGCACCTCTTCGTGTTCTACAATGCAATCTTCCTAAACAAGTATGTTCATTTTTTTCTGGTCAGGTTCAATTTTGTTTACAAATAGGTTTTTGAGGGTGGTATGCCTCAATTATAGGAGCAGAATTATTATGGCAAATACTGAGATCAGAAAGCATGTGTAACTGTCATAGAGTGATTACATCCAGGCATTATTGCCAGCCAAGATTGATAAATATGCCCAATAAGTATAATTGTTCTCTGTGCCAGCCCTTGTTGAAGGAATACTCATGGCAGTGGTGGTAACCACTATCATAGCTGTTGTTAAATTACTCATTGTGACTGGTTGTCCCGCTTTCCTCAGGTTTTCTTCCGCCATCTGTGACAGCTTCTTGATCTCTCCCCAGGTGGGTGGCTGTGTTCGACGGGTGGTGCTTGTGACAGTTGGGGTCCTCCTCAGCATCAGTCTCAACATGGCTGCAACCGGGGGGTCCTCAGGATCCTCCCGGAATCTCTTCCTCGGCATCTGTCTCATGATAAGGTTTTAGGTGTCTTGATGGCATCCAAATCAGTGTTGATTCGGTCCTGGAGAAACACAAGCATAACCTCTACCCCAAGTTATTGTTTACCTATTTCCCAACTTTTTCTTATCAGATCTCTCCACCAAACCAGTTGTTTTGCTTCTGTCATTGCAGCTGGTTTCTGTAGATGCTGTTCAGCTGCTGATAACATCTGGCCTTTAGGCAGTCTCGAAAAATTTGAAGTTAATAATGCTAGATTCAGTTGTATATTGGGTGTCATGTAATCCCTATTTCCCCCCGTTTTGTTTTTGCAACTGCTGTTTCAGGGAGAGGTTCTTTCTTTCCACTATGGCTTGTCCTTGAGAATTATATGGGATATCAGTAATGTGTTTAATATTCCATATGGAGAAAAATGTAGCTAGAGCTTGGCTAGTATAGCCTGGGACATTATCTGTTTTAATAGAAGCTGGAATGCCCGTCACCACAAAACACTGCAAAAGGTGATGTTTAACACAGGCAGAAGACTCTCCTGATTGGCATGTAGCCCAGACAAAATAGAAAAGGTGTCCACACATACATGCACATAATCTAGTCTCCCAAATGAGGGAACATGTGTGACATCCATTTGCCAAAGAGAATTAGGTTCCAATCTTCGAGGATTAACTCCTCCTGTAAAAGATGAGGAATGTACCATTTGGCAAGTTGGGCTTGCTGGATAATAACTTTAGCTTCTTTCCAGGTAATGCTATATCTGCATTTGAGACCAGAAGCATTAACATGGGTTAAATTGTGAAAGTGTTTGGCATTAGATACTGCATTAGCAACTGGGCAATCAGCCATTTGATTCCCTTCAGTTAAAGGTCCTGGAAGAGGTTTATGAGCCCTAATGTGAGTGATGTAAAAAGGGTGCATTCTACTCCTAACTGCTGTTTGCAGTTGGGTAAATAAAGTCATCAGTTGTTCATCTGTATGAAATTATAATTGAGCATTTTCAATTAACTGTGTGGAATGAACCACATAAGAAGAATCAGAAATCACATTAATAGGCATATTAAAAGCAGTCAATACCTCAATTACAGCTACAAGCTCTGCTTTTTGAGCTGAAGTATAGGGCATCTGTAAAACTTTACCTTTAGAGCCAAAATAAGAAACTTTACCATTATCAGACCCATCTGTAAAAACATTCTCAACACCTTCAATTGGTTTAAATTTAGTTATTCTAGGGGGAATCCAATTAGTCAGTTTCAAAAATTGAAACAGTTTCATTTTAGGAAAGGGATTATTGAGAATACCCACAAAGTCAGCTAAATGGGTTTGCCAAGTAAGATTATTTATAAAAGCTTGCTGTATTTGTGCCTTTGTGAGAGGGACAACAATTTTTCCAGGATCATATCCATGTAATTTAACAATCTGAGTTCTCCCATTTTCTATCATAGTAGCGATAAGGAGTTCGAGTCTGTGAATTAGTATGTGGAAGAAAAAGCCATTCTACTAAGTTCTGCTCTTAGACAATGACACCAGTAGGTGAATGCTGAGTTGGAAAAATTAACAAATCTAGAGTCTTCTCTGGATCTATTCTATTTATTTGAGCTTTATGGACTTGCTTTTCGATTTGCTGCAGCTCTGCCTCAACTTCTTTTGTTAATTGCCGAGGGCTAATGAGGCTAGAATCTCCTCTAAGGATAGAAAATAGATTACTCGTGGCATAGGTAGGATGCCTAGAGCAGGTTGTAACCAATTAATGTCCCCTAGTAATTTTTGAAAGTCATTTAATGTTTTCAATTGATCCCTACGTATGGCTACTTCCTGTGGCACAATGGTAGTGTCATTTACTAAGGTCCCCAAGTAGGAGTAAAGAGTAGTAGTCTGAATTTTGTCAGGAGCTATAATTAAACCAGTGTGAGAAATCAAATTTTGCAAGTAATCATAACATTGGAGTAATATTTCTCGAGTGGGGGCAGCACAAAGTATATCATCCATATAATGAATAATGTAACACTGTGAAAATTTTTTATGAGTAGGTTCAATTGCTTGCCCTATATACATCTGGCAAATTGTTGGACTGTTTAACATGCCTTGTGGCAACACTTTCCAGTGAAAATGCTTAGCAGGCTGCAGGTTGTTTACCGCAGGAATTGTAAATGCAAACCATTCACAGTCTTGCTCAGCTAAGGGAATAGTAAAGAAACAGTCTTTTAAATCTATGACTATTAAAGGCCAATTTTTCGGAATTATAGCAGGAGAAGGCAGTCCTGGCTGTAATGCCCTCATAGGTTGCATAACTGAATTGGTGGCTCTAAGATCTGTTAACATTCTCCATTTTTCTGATTTTTTCTTAATTACCAAAACTGGAGAATTCCAAGGGAAACATGTTGGAGCTATGTGTCCGTTTCCTAATTGTTTATTAACGAAGTCCTTTAAAGCCTCTAGTTTCCCTTTACTTAGCGGCCATTGTTCTATCCAAATTGGCTTATCTGTTAACCATTTTAAAGATACAGGTTCTGGAGGCTTAACAATGGCTGCCATCAAAAATGATATCCTAAACCTTGGCAGGAACTTTGTCTTTCCCCTTGAAGTGGTTCCTTCAAACTTTGCAAATTTTTTCCTAGTCCCATAACAGGGGCATGCCCCATTTCATGCATCATATGTTGACTTTGAGGGCTATGTAATTGCTCAGGAATTAGAACTTGTGCTCCCCATTGTAATAAATCTCTTCCCCATAAATTTATAGGTACAGAAGTTATAATTGGTTGAATAGTCCCAGGTTATCCATTGGGCCCTTCACAATGCAAAGTATAACTACTTTGATATACGTCAAGGGCTTTACCAACTCCAACTATGTTAAATTGAGTAGGTTTAATTGGCCACACAGACGGCCAGTGCTGTAGAGAAATGATTGAAATGTCTGCTCCTCTATCTACCAAACGTTTAAGTTTCTTTCCCTGAATAGTTATTTCACAGGTAGGACATTTATCAGTAATTTGATTCATCCAATAAGCAGCTTTGCCTTGTTTATTTTTGCTTCCAAATCCTCCTGTTCATTTAATTTCACTTTTCCCCATTCCCACATAAGGCACAATCAGGAGCTGTGCTATATGCTCTCCTGGCTCTGCTTTCCAGGGAACAGAAGTAGATATAACAATTTGAATTTCCCCATTGTAATCTGAATCAATGACTCTTGTATGTATTTGTACTCCTTTTAAACTTAAACTAGACCTTCCTAGAAGTAATTCTATCATCCTCGCTGGCAAGGGTCCACAGACTCCTGTTGGGACCTTTTGCGGGAGTTCCCCAGGCAGAAGGCTCACAGCTTTTGTGCAGCATAAATCTACTGCAGTACTACTGGCTGTGGCGGGGGACAGACATTGTACAGGGGTGAGGGAATGGCCTAAGCCGGAAATGCCCTGGTTAGGAACGGGCCTGAGACGGGCACCTCATGGCGTTTCCCAGATTTAAAAGGAAAAGGCTCAAATGTAGCTATAATATTGCCCTATTGATCTGGGGGGTGTATCGTAAGAAGGAACTGCTTGCTGATTATTTCTTCTGCTTCTTCAAATTTGTTTGTTTTTGGGTTTTTTGTTTTTTTTTTTAAACAGAATGTCTTGCTTTGTTGCCCAGACTGGAGTGCAGTGGCACAATCTTGGTTCACTGCAACCTCTGCCTCCTAGGTTCAAGCAATTCTCCCTGCCTCAGCCTCCTGAGTAGCAGGGATTACAGGCTCCCACCACCACACTGGCTAATTTTTGTATTTTTAGTAGAGATAGGGTTTCGCTATGTTGGCCACGCTGGTCTTGAACTCCTGACCTCAAGTGACCCCACCCACCTTGGCCTCCCAAAGTGCTGGGATAAGTTTTAGCTGCAGAATTTCCTTTTGGTCCCTTTCTCTATATCTTTATTGATATTATTTTGTTTATACATTGTTCTCCTGTCTTTATCCTTTTTTTTTTTTTGAGCATCTTTAAGACAGTTGTGGCCAGGCACGGTGGCTCACACCTGTAATCCCAGCACTTTGGAAGGCCAAGGCGGGTGGATCACTTGAGGTCAGGAGTTCAAGACCAGCCTGGCCAACATGGTGAAACCCCATCTGTACTAAAAATACAAAAATTAGCTGGGCGTGGTGGCGGGCACCTGTAATACCAGCTACTTGGGAGGCTGAGGCAGGAGAATCACTTGAACCTGGGAGGTTGCAGTGGGCCAAGATTGTGCCACTGCACTCCAACCTGGGCAACAAGAGTGAAACTCTGTCTCAAAAAATAAAATAAAATAAAAGATAGTTGTAGTGGGTGTGGTGGCTCACACCTGTAATCCCAGTACTTTGGGAGGCCCAGATGGGAAGATCACTTGAGTCCAGGAATTTGAGATTAGCCTGGTCAACAGTGAGACCTCGTCTCTACAAGACACAAAATTAGCTGAACATGGTGGTACATGCCTATAGTCCCAGCTACTCAGGAGGCTGAGACGTGAGGATCACCTGGGCTGGGAAGGTGGTGGCTGCAGTGAGTCAAAATCACACCACTCCACTCCAGCCTGGCAACAAAGCAAGACCCTGTCTCAAAAAAAAAAAAAAAGGTTGCTTTCAAGTTTTTCTCCAGTAAATCCAACATAGGAGGCTGAGGCAGGAGAATCGCTTGAACCCGGGAGGCAGAGGTTGCAGTGAGCCGAGATCGTGCCATTGCACTCTAGCCCAGGTGACAGTACGAGACTCTGTCTCAAAAAAAAAAAAAAAAAAAAAGCCCAGGCCCGGTGGCTTACGTCTGTAATCCCAGCACTTTGGGAGGCTGAGGCAGGCGGATCACGAAGTCAGGAGTTCCAGACCAGCCTGACCAACATGGTGAAAACCTATCTCTACTAAAAATACAAAAAAATTAGCTGGGCATGGTGGCGTGTGCCTGTAATCCCAGCTACTCGGGGGGCTAAGGCAGGAGAATAGCTTGAACCTGGGAGGCGGAGGTTTCAGTGAGCCGAGATCGCACCACTACACTCCAGCTTAGGCAACAGAGCAAGACTCGGTCTCAAAAAAAAAAAGATTTATACCAAGTTTAATTCCAAGGAAAATTTACTTCTGTAATACTCTATTCCCTCTCCCTCTTTTTGTGTTAATATTGCTATATGTTTCTTTTCTTTTTGGGTTTTTTTGGCTTTGGGGTTTTTGTTTCTTTTTTTTTTTTAGACAAAGTTTCACTGTGCTACCCAGGCTGGTCTTAAACTGCTGGGCTCAAGCAATCTGCCTACCTCGGCATCCCAAAGTTCTGGGATTACAGGCATGGGCCCACCATGCCAATATTGTTACATGTGTTACATCTATATGTGTTACAAATTCAACAATTCATTGTTGTAATTATTAAAGAAGAGAAGAAAGCACAAATATATACTTACAGAGTTTGTTATATTAACCTCCTTATTTACCATTTCTGGTTTTCTTCATTTCTTCCAGCGGATTCAAATTACCATCTGTTGTCATTTTGCTTACTCCAGTGCAACTTTTTTCCCACCCTCTTTCTTTGTGCTATTATTACATTTCTATATGTTATAACCTTGTGCAAAAGTTTAAAAAGTTAAAAATTATAACTCAACAATAACAATTATATAAATATTGTTTTGTGCAATTGCTTTATAAATCAGTTGAGATGAAGTATTCAATTATACCATCCTTTTTATTACTTACATAAGTACTTTTACTGTTTGTTCATGTGGATTCAAATTACTGTCTAGTGTGTCCTGCTCTCAGCCTTAACAACTTTCCTTTAGTTTAGTATTAAGATTGCTTATAAGGCAGGTCTGCTAGCAGTGAACTCTTTCAGATATTTTTAATCTAGGAATGTATTTATTTTTTCTCCTTTTTAGAAATTTTTCTTTGCCTTCATTTTTTTTTGTTTTGGTTTTGGGTTTTTTTTTTTTGTTTTTTTTTTTTCCTTGAGACAGTGTCTCACTCTGTCACCCAGTCTGGAGTGCAGTGGCGCGATCTCAGCTCACTGCAACCTCCACCTCCTGGGTTCAAGTGATTCTCCTGCCTCAGCCTCCTGAGTAGCTGGGACTACAGGTGCATGCCACCACACCTGCTTTGCTTTTATTTTTGAAAGATAGTTGCCAGTTATAAGATTCTTGGCTAATAGTTTCTACCCTCACTTTGAATAAGTCTACTCATTCTTCTGGCCTGCATTTTTTCTAATGGGAAGCCAGCTGTTAAGCTTATCAAACTTCCACTGTGATGTGATCAGTCATTTTTCTCTTCTGCTTTCATGATTTTCCACTTATTTTTGGTTTTCAGCATTTTTACTATGATGTTGGATATGGGTCTCTTTGTGTTCATCCTACTTGGAGTTTGTTGAGCTTCTCAAATGTGTGGTTGACTGTTTTTCATCATATTTGGCAGGATTTTAGCCATTACTTCCTTGAGTATTTTTTCTGCCTCTTTCTCTCCTTCTGGTGCTTCCATTTTATGTACGTTTGTCAAGTTGATGATATTTCACATTTCTCTGAGTCTGTTCATTTTTCTTCATTCTTTTTTCCTTCTTCATATTACATAATAACTTTGATCTCTAAGTTTGCTGATTCTTTATTTTGCCAGCTCAGATCTCTTGTTGGGTCCCTTGAGTGAATTTTTCATTTTGTTTGTTGTACTTGTTTTTTTTTTTTGAGTCTTGCTCTGTCACCCAGGCTGGAGTGTAATGGTGCGATCTTGGCTCACTGCAACCTCCGCCTCCTGGGTTCAAGTGATTCTCCTGCCTCAGCCTCCTGAGTAGCTGGAACTACAGGCACACAGCACCATACCCAGCTAATTTTGTATTTTTAGTAGAGACAGGGTTTCACCATGTTGGCCAGGCTAGTCTCAAACTCCTGACTTCCAGTAATCCGCCTGCCTCAGCCTCCCAAAGTGCTGGGATTACAGACGTGAGCCACCATGCCCAGTCTGTTTGTTGTACTTTTAAACTCTTGGATTTCTAAATGGTTTTTTTGTTTTTGTTTTTTTTTTGAGATGGAGTCTTGCTTTGTTGCCCAGGCTGGAGTGCAGTGGTGCTATTTCGGCTTATTGCAGCCTCCACCTCCCAGGTTCAAGCGATTCTCTGCCTCAGCCTCCTGAGCAGCTGGGATTATAGGTTCCCACCACACCTGGCTAATTTTTGTATTTTTAGTAGAGATGGGGTTTCGCCATGTTGGCCAGGCTGGTCTTGAACTCCTGGCCTCAAATGATCCGCCCACCTCGGCCTCCCAAAGTGTTGGGATTACAGGCGTGAGCCACCGCACCCGGCCTAAATGGTTCTTTTTTATAATTTCTGTCTTTATTGATATTCTCTGTGTGATGAGTGATGGTTTCTCCTAGGTCTTTGAACATATTTATAAAAGCTGCTTTGTAGTCTTTGTAAAGTCCAACATTTTAGCATTCTCAAAGGCAGTTTCCATGGCCTGCTTTTTTTCTTCTCAATGGGTTAGTGGGTCACAATTTATTCTTTGTATACTTCATACCTTTTTGTCAAAAACTGGACATTTTAGATAATTGTGCACCTCTGGATAGTATACTGTAGCTGTCCCCAACCTTTTTGGCACCAGGACAGGTTTCATGGAAGGTAATTTTTCCACTGGGGTCGGGGACGAGGGGATGGTTTCAGTATGATTCAAGTGCTTTGCATTTATTAGAGTCTCACAAGGAACATGGAACCTAGATCCCTGCCATGTGCAGTTCACCATAGGGTTCACACTTCTGTGGGAACCTAATGCCACTGCTGAGCTGACGGGAGGTGGAGCTCAGCTTTACCCACCCATGGTTCACCTCCTGCTGTGCAGCCGGGTTCCTAACAGGCTACGGACCAGTACCAGTCCATGATCCAGGGGTTGGAGACACCTGCTATACTGGTTTCTCCTTCCACTAGAGGTTGATTGTGTTGTTTGCTTGGTAATTTGTTTCATTAGTGACTTGCCTGCAGTAGCTCTCTGAAGTCTGTTTCTCTTGTACTGTGCAGCCTCTGATGTCACTGCTCATATTTTCTTGTTTTTATCTTTTGGCCTAACTCCCTATGTGTTGCCAGTGGGTCAGTAGAAGCCACTTATTAGTCAAAGGTTGTGCTTAAGACCTTTTAGCCAATTAAATTTTTTTATCCTTTACTGTTGGATATGTGTGTGTGATTTTGACACGGCCATCACAAATCAGGGAGTTTACATTTTGCCCCACATTCAGCAAGAAACTAGCAACTTAGAAGTTCCCTCTCTGATTTCTTCTGAGAGAGAGTACATCCTTGGATATACACCAGGGGTGCATGTGATTTCTTTATTTTTATTTTTTATTTTTCATTTCTTGAAATGAAGTCTCGCTCTGTTACTCAGGCTGGAGTGCAGTGGCGCAATCTCAGTTGACTGAAACCTCTGCCTCCTGGGTTCAAACAATTCTCCTGCCTCAGCCTCCCAAGTAGCTGGGACTAGAGGCATGCACCACTACGCCTGGTTATTATTATTATTTTTAAGTTTAGCTTCCTAGGAGTTGCCTCCTGTAGCTTATTGTTCAGCCAGTGTTTGGTCAGTGGTTGTGCTTTAGCCCTTGGTGCCAGTGAAGCATCCACCCTTTTTGATAGATCTATGTGTGGCCTGGGGAATACTCTCAAGTCAAGCCCCACGTCCTGCTCTGATTGCTTCTGAGTGGGTGCAGCCTGGTGCAAGCACACATTCTTCCCAACCCCCAGTGTTGGTCATGATTCCAGAAGGGCTTTTCTTGGCTGTTTCTCTGGTTCTGCCTGTTAAACTTCTGGAGGCTTTGCCATTTGGGTTTGTCATACCAGTGCCATAGAGCTAGCAGCACCCTTATAATTGCTTTCCACCAAGATCTCTATGGTTTTCAACACCCTTAGGCATAGATTCTCCACCCTGTGTTCCAAATAAAGTCAGTCCTCTCAGGCAGAGCTTTGGAGCTCTTCATGCTTCAGGCCTTCCTTCCCTCCTGGGCAGAACTTCTGCACAAGGGCCCACTTCTCCTATAGTGATACCCGCCTGTTCTATGAGTAGGTGCTGGGAGAAAGAGGTGTTAGCCCCTGGTCTTCTTGGCTTGCCTTTTCTGTTGCAGAATCTCTAATCTATGAATAAACTGGAATGGGAGCAATTGAAGTCTCAATATTGTCAGCCTACCAGGCCTGGGATAGAGCTTCTGATCTACAAATAGGGTAGGGAACCTCAGTCCTCTCAGCTTCACCAGCAAATAGAAGTTCTGCAATACAGAGTAGAAATCATTTGGGAGAGACTGGTGTCCTAAAGAGAATTTCAAAAATACATAAATAATTACAGTGTCACAGAGAGGTCACATAAGAACAGAAATAAAGTCCATAAGCTCTAGCAATATGGAAGTCCTTGGTGACATTTTTTGAAGCTGGTTTAATGTGAAATATGGTTAGAGTCAAAGCCAGATTATAAAGGACTAAGGATTAAATGAATTGAGGAATGAAGATTATGCTTTTAATCATTTTAGCCATTCAAGGTTCCAGATAACTACATGTTTCATTTTGCTTTTCTCTTTCTGTTCATGTCCTATTTCTTTTTTCTCATAGGTGAGACCTGGAACCCCTTCAAATTACAGTACCAGCTGAGAAATGTACGAGAGCGCATTGCAAAGAACCTAGTAGAGAAGGGTATTCTAACCACTGAGAAGCAGAATTTCCTGCTATTTGACATGACTACTCATCCAGTGACCAATACAACAGAGAAACAGCGCCTAGTGAAAAAACTTCAAGATAGTGTACTAGAGCGGTGGGTAAATGACCCTCAGCGTATGGACAAGCGAACACTAGCACTCCTGGTGCTAGCTCACTCCTCTGATGTGCTAGAGAATGTCTTCTCCTCTCTGACAGATGACAAGTATGACGTAGCAATGAATCGAGCCAAGGACTTAGTAGAACTGGACCCTGAAGTGGAAGGGACAAAGCCTAGTGCCACAGAAATGATCTGGGCTGTGCTGGCAGCCTTCAATAAATCTTAAAGCCAGCAGGTGGATTTCTCCTTTTCCCCTGCTGGCTGTGACTGTCAGAGACTCCATCACTGAGTTTTGTGTGATGAGATGTTTTCATCATTTTTGTTTCCTTTTCTTGAATCAGACTTGTGATTTGGGGAGAACAACTTCAGGGCTTCTCCATAGACCTTGACCATTATAAGCAGACCTTATTTCTCCCTACACCTCCACTCCATAGGTAAATAAACTGGGTGAACCCACACGTACCCAATGAACATTTTCTCCCATTTCTTGGTTTAGTTTCACCCAGTGTGCTTTTGGATAAGCAGAAATATCTAAATGGGATTTTGAGTTCTCCAGCTATAGAATGTGAATGAGATAAAAAGCGAACCGTCTATTATGTTTTTCTAAGTTTGTTTTCTATCTTAAATACATGTTTTCACAGCCTTTGTCTCTCAGACTCTGCTAAATAATGTAGCTTATTGAAATAACTGTCGCTGAATAAGGAGCAATGAGAAACAAAACTTATTTTTGGAGCCGATGGTCTCTGGAATTGCATATCCTGCTAGTGATTTTCTCATCTTTCCTTTTCTAACCTAATGAGAATGTCCCAGATTCAATTACCTGGATCTCAAAGTCCTAGAGCCAGAAATACATTCTCTCATCCCTCTTAGCATTCTCTTGCTCCCTCATTCACTAGGGCAAAAGTCTAAATGAAGAAAAGAAAAGTCTCTCTCAACACCTCATTCATGCAATCAGCATTAGAATTTGTAAGGAAGAAAGGGAGGTGTCATGAAAATTTCCATTCTTGGAGTATACGACTGTCCTGTTTACCCCAGGCCACTTTTTTTTTTTTTGAGACAGGGTCTTGCTGTTGCCCAGGGAGGAGTACAGTGGTGCAATCACAGCTGACTGCAGCCTTGACCTCCAGGGATCAAGGATCCTCCTGCCTCAGTCTCCCAACTAGGTGGGACTACAGGCACATGCCGCCATACTCGACTTTTTTTTTTTTTTTTTTTTTTTTTTTTGAGAGACAGAGTCTCGCTTTGTTGCCCAGGCTGGTCTTGAATTCCTGGGCTCAAGCAATTCTTCCACCTCAGCCTCCCAAAGTGCTGAGATTACTGGCGTGAGCCACTGCACCCACCCCTCCAGACTACTTTAAATGTCTCTGCTGTGACTGAATTGAAGGAATTGTAAGTTTCAGTTGCTGAATATATCAGTATATCTGAACTCCAGATCTTTTTATTTCCTATTTTTGGCTTTCTACATAAATTGATAAAATCCATCTATATTTAAGGGTTCTGGGAGTAGTTTTGTCTATATTTAATCCATAGATGTACTCCTAGTCATCAGTCTTATTTCAGTAAAACCATCTTTCTGGCCAAATCTCTTAACACGTTTTTTACTTCAGTAGTGAGGGCAATGAGAAGCTTTATTAAGAAAGATCCTATTTAAAGGGCTAAGTTGGTATTGAAAGCATGCTGACATAAAGTCCAGTATTTGAGGATATAAAGAGGACGGGCACTGAGTTGTGCTGATGTTAAGCATTTATTATACTTTAATGGGATAGTGCTTCTTGACCATTATAGAACAACAAGCTGTCAAAGGGCTAATACAGATGACCCAGACCTGACCTTAAATCCTCTTGATTAGAAATAATTAAATGAATGATGTATTCATTTATCTCCTCTGCCAAATATACTTAGCCCCACAAAAATTCCCCAGCTCAGTTAACATTTTTTTGTTTTTCACTTTAGGCATCTCTTAGGTAAATAGAGATATAAATTGTAATAGGAAACAATCTCTAAATGTGAAACTGAATAGAGCTTCAGTCTGGCTCTCTAATAGGACAAAAGCCAGTCCATGTGTTGTCTCTACCTGATTTAGCTTTTTCTTTTCTTTGAACAATTCGGCATGAATTGAAACCAGGTTTTCCTGTGGAAAGTTATAGCTTGATTGGGGGATAGAAGTTGAATTGAGTTCTTTCTTGAAACTCTTAGTGTTTATTTTTATATTATATCTCAAGACGAGGATATCTTCAGTTTGAATCTGCATAATGTTCACTGCCAAACTCCTTCTCATTTAATGCTTATGGCCTTCACATTTCTGTATAATAAAGATCAGTTATCAGCTCTCTGGTCTCTCTGTGCACAATTTTATAACTTAATTTGTTTTAATCGGAAATAAGGACTTTCTATACAAGGCTAATAATTGCCTCCCCCTTTACACTAGCATACCAGCCTGTTTTATCCTATGTAGAAAATGAAGGATACAAAACCAATTGTAACATACTTAGGCTGAGGGGCAGGACACATCAAAGCTGACCAGATGAACACCAGCTAATGCTATAAAGCCTAAATGGTGTCTCCATCTCAATCAAAATAAATTAACCAATTATACCATTATTACCATGAAGAGAATGAATACAATCTGTCCTACTAATACTTGCAAATAACACCTGAATTTAGGAGCTGAAAGTCTTAAGTTCCAAATGTCAGTGACATGCCTGACTATAACAGAGTTAACATGTAAAAAATGTAAGTGTGCTTATAATTGGCTTATTGTTCTCCCTTTCTTTATCTATAGCACAAGGGACAGTAATACATTTGTTTACTAGGATTGTTTATACTTTTCTAATATTTTTATTTAAGACAAAGTACTGTTTCCATAAGTCATGCTTTATACAATGTTTCTCAAAGTATATTGCAAAGACAATATGTGTGAGATAGGAGGGTACCTTGCTAAAATGCAGATCCTAGTAAATCAGTCTCTGGAGTTAGGAGGAAGCTGCATTTTAAAGAAATTCTCAGCCAGGCATGATGGCTCATGCCTGTAATCCTAGCACTTTGGGAGGCCGCGGTGGGTGGATCATCTGAAGTCAGGAGTTCAAGACCAGCCTGGCCAACACGGTGAAACCCCATCTCTACTAAAAATACACAATAAGCCGGGCGTGGTGGCGCACTCCTGTAATCCCAGCTACTTGGGAGGCTGAGGCAGGAGAATTACTTGAATCCGGGAGGCGGAGTTGCAGTGAGCCGAGATCGCGCCTGTACTCTCCAACCTGGGCGATAGAGCAAGACTCTGCCTCAAAGAAAAGGAAACTCTCTAAAAGCTTGCATGTTAAAATTTGAGAATGCCACTCTATACTTATTGTCTATAATTCGTTCATCAAAAACTATTGAGTACTTACAAATTGATGGGCACTTGCTAGGCACTGACAATAAAACATTGCATAGGGCACCATTCTAGCTCCCAAGAATGCACATTTATGTGGGCAAACAATATAATTTGTGACAAATGCTCAAATAGAAGTATAAACATAATATTTGGAAGCACAAATAAATAGTATTCTCTGTGGGAATGTTAGGGAAGACTTTGAGGTGTTGTATTTCTTTATTATGGTTATCATATATTGAGCACTTTTGTTGTGAGGTAGGTACTATGCTAACTGCTTTGTATATTATCTCATTTATTACAACACTGAAAAAAAAACTTTACAATGTTCTTTTAAAGAAAACTCAGGTGGCCGGGCGCAGTGGCTCACACCTGCATTCCCAGCACTTTGGGAGGCTGAAGCGGGTGGATCACCTGAGGTCAGGAGTTCGAGACCACCCTGGCCAACATGGTGACTCCCCATCTCTATTAAAAATACAAAAATTAGCCCAGTATGGCGGCACATGCCTGTAGTCCCAGCTACTCGGTAGGCTGAGGCAGGAGAATCGCTGGAACCCAGAAGGTGGAGGCTGTAGTGAGCCAAGATCATGTCACTGCACTCCAGCCTGGGTGACAGAGCAAGACTGTCTCAAAAAAAAAAAAAAAAGAAAGAAAGAAAGAAAGAAAACTCAGGTAATGAGGCTTGCCTGAGGACATAGTGCAGAGCTTCAGTTCAAACACATTTTTAATCACTACACTTTCTTGCCTTCATTTGAACTAAATCTCAAAGGATTGGCTGAGCCAAGATGGCCTATGCCTATAGTCCCAGCACTTTAGGAGGCCAAGGTGGGAGGATCACTTAAGTCCAGGAGTTCAAGATCAGCCTGGGCCATAGCAAGACCTTGTCGCTATTTTTTTTTTTAATTTTTTAAAGTCTCAAAGGATCTTTTTGGGGTAAGAGGGAAGAGCCAAGGCTACCCTACGAAGAGGAAACAATATGTACAAAATAATTGGTGATGTGCTAGAATTTCATGAATGCATGTAGTTTTCACATATTTCCAGAAAAAAAAATTTTTTTTTTGAGATGGAGTTTCACTCTTGTTGCACAGGCTGGAGTGCAATGGCACGATCTCGGCTCACTGAACCTCCGCCTCCCAGGTTCAAGTGATTCCTGCCTCAGCCTCTTTACTAGCTGGGATTACAGGCACCTACCACCACGTCCGGCTATTTTTTTATATTTTTAGTAGAGATGGGGTTTCACCATGTTGGCCAGACTGGTCTTGAACTCCTGACCTCAGGTGATCCACCCGCCTCGGCCTCCCAAAGTGCTGGGATTACAGGCATGAGCCACCACGCTCGGCCCAGAAAATAAGAGAATATATTCAAGTTGTAAAGTAAACAAAGGATTTTGAAACTGGCAGCTCTTTTTTTAGAGATGGGGTCTCACTTTGTTGCCAAGGCTGGAGTGCAGTGGCTATTCACAGGCACTATCATAGCCCAATGCTGCCTCAAACTCCTGGCCTCAAGGGATCCTGCCGCCTCAGCCTCCCCAGTAGCTGGGATTACAGGCATGTGCACCATGACAAGCTAAACTTTTTTTGTTGTTTGTTTACCTTGACTTACTCCTTTCCTGTTGCTTTTCTTTATATAGAACTGAGTTTCCAGCCAGGCGCAGTGGCTCACACCTGTAATCCTAGTACTTTGGGAGCCCGAACAGGCAGATTGCCTGAGGTCAGGAGTTCGAGACCAGCCTGGCCAACCTGGTGAATCCCCATCTCTACTAAAAATACAAAAATTAGACGGGTGTAGTGGCAGTCACCTATAATCCCAGCTACTGGGGAGGCTGAGGCAGGAGAATTGTTTGAACCCGGGAGGCGGAGGTTGCAGTGAGCCAAGATCGTGCCACTTAATTCCAGCCTGGGTGAAAGAACAAAACAAACAAACAAAAATGGAAGAACTGAGTTTCCCACCTATCATTTTCCTTCTCTCAATAACATTTCTTACAGAGCAAGTCAGCTAGACATAAATTCCCTCAGTTTTTGTCTAAGAAGGTCTTTATTTATCCTTCATTTTTGAAGGATAATTTAACTGGAAATAGAATTCTAGGTTGGGCTGGGTACAATGGCTCACACCTTTGTAATCCCAGCACTTTGGGAGGCCGAGGCAGGAGGATCACTTGGCCAGGAGTTTATGACCAGCCTGTGCAACATAGCCAAAGCCCCAGGTCTACAACAAGAACAACAGAAATAATTACAGGTTGGTGGGTTGTTTTTGTCTTTCAACACTTTATATATTCCACTGTCTTGCATGTATGCACACATGCTTTCTGACATTAAATTATAACAAAACTGAAATTTAATTTAGATTCTAACAGATAAAATTTGTTCTTCCTTTTTGCCACACATCTAAAATGCCCATAAGTGTATATTCATATGATTTCTAAAAATGTGTTTTATTCTCCCTAAAGAATAAAAATAATCACTTTAATGCTGAAATGTTAGGTAACACTGCCTTTTTTTTTTTTTTTTTTTTTTTTATATTTTTCTATTATCTGTTACATGTGTGTATATACTCTTTGTTTCTCTGTCCACAATTCTCAAAGCCTTGGTCTGTCTGATTTTTCTCCTCAGTGAGTTCCAAGTTGTCTGTAATTTGGAAAGAGACAAACCAAACATGCTTTTATTGTTGTTTTTGTAGAGACGGGGGGTCTCCCTATGTTGCCCAGCCTGGTCTCAAACTCCTGGGCTCAAGGGATCCTCCTGTCTCAGCCTCCCAAAGTGCTGGGATTACAGGCGTGAGCCATTGTCCCCAGCTGAAAAGTGACTGTTTATTGATAATTGAGGAAGCCATCTCTCCCAGAAAGCAGTAAAATTTTATCGAATGCAAGTCAAAGCGAGAGTCCACTTCCTGGCAGAAATCTCCATTTTCTAGCAGCTCAGCTAACTCACTTACCGCGTTAGTTTTCTTTTGAATTCCAAATTGTAAAAAAGTAAATTAACCAGAGGGGAAAAATTAAATACTCCCTAAGAGCTCTGAAGACAGACATTTTTTGTGTAGAAATTTTCCCCAGAATATAAATAATCTGGCTACCACTTTGTTTTTCTTAATCTAATTCAACCTCCCAACGTATGATAGTAGATTTTATCTGAATTTACTTCAGAAGCTTACCTGGGAATCCAGGGCCTTCTCCTTCAGAAGGGCTTCTTAACTGAATCCATGTTTCTGCCACAAGAAGAAAGTCAGTCCAATAAATGTACATCATTTTCCTGATTTAACAAGAAAAATTTTAAGCCTAAGTTTTTCTTGTATTTCAGAGATATTGAAATGTTTCCTCCTTATCTGAAAGTGAGACTTCTTCAAAGATTTATGGATATTTAAACCCTTAAAATACCTCAAAATATTTGTAAGTTAGCCTTAATAATAATTCTTTTCCCCCTAGTTCTATCACCTCACCTTCTCTTGAACCCCCAAGTAGAGGCCAAAAATCTCTTGAATAAGTTAGATTAAACTGATTTATATTAATCCAAAGTAGATATTTTTTCTTTTGGGGAGTAGGGAAGAAATGGGTCTAATTAAGGAGGGGAAGAGTGGAGAAGGGTGAAGGTAACAGAATAGCCAAATGGATTCTCAGGAACATTATGAATATTTAAAAGGCTGAACATTCAATCTGAGAAAGCTGATTGAAGAAAATACCGAACAAATTTTCTTCTTTTTTTTTTTGAAACAGAGTCTCTCTCTGTCACCCAGGCTGGTGTGCAGTGACACCATCTTGGCTCACTGCAACCTCTGCCTTCTGGATTCAAGTCATGCTCCTGCCTCAGCCTCTCAAATAGCTGGGATTACAGGAATGCACCACAAGGTCCAACTAATTTTTGTATTTTTAGTAAAGATGGAGTTTCACCATGTTGGCCAGGCTGGAGGCTCTCGAACTCCTGGCTTCAAGTGATCCACCCGCCTGGGCCTCCCACAATACTGGGATTACAGGCGTGAACCACAGTGTCTGGCCAAAAAATACTTTTTAAATGCTCAAAAAGTAATAAAATACTTTTTTCTTTTTTCTTTTTTTTTTTTTTTTTGAGATGGAGTCTCACTCAATCACCCAGGCTGGAGTGCAGTGGCACGATCTTGACTCAGCAACCTCCGCCTCCCAGGTTCAAGTGATTCTCCTGCCTCAGCCTCCTGAGTAGCTGGGATTACAGGCCTACACCACTACACCCAGTTTTTTTTTTTTTTTTTTCCTGAGATGAGTTTTGCTCTTGTTGCCCAGGCAGGAGTGCAACGGCATGATCTCAGGTCACCGTAACCTCTGCCTCCCAAGTTCAAGCGATTCTCCTGCCTCAGACTCCCGAGTAGCTGGCATTACAGGCATGAGCCACTGTGCCTGGCCTAATTTTTTTTGGTTTTTTGTTTGTTTTGTTTTGTTTTGTTTTGTTTTTAAGACGGAGTCTTGCTCTGTTGCCCAGGCTGGAGTGTAGTGGCGCCATCTGGGCTCACTGCAAGCTCCGCCTTCCAGGTTCACGCCATTCTCCTGCCTCAGCCTCCCAAGTAGCTGGGACTACAGGCGCCCGCCACCTCACCCGGCTAATTGTATTTTTAGTAGAGATAGGGTTTCACCATGTTAGTCAGTATGGTCTCGATCTCCTGACCTAGTGATCCACCTGCCTCGGCCTCCCAAAGTGCTGGGATTACAGACGTGAGCCACTGTGCCCGGCCCCTAATTTTGTATTTTTAGGAGAGATGAGGTTTCACCATGTTGGCCAGGCTGCTTGATCCCAACCTGTCTTGGCCTCCCAAAGTGCTGGAATTACAGGCGTGAGCCACTGTGCCCGGCCAAGTAATATTTTAAGTGAGGTGGCTAGCTGGGCATGGTGGCTCACTCCTGTAATCCAAGCACTTGGGGAGGCTGAGGTGGGAGGACTGCTTGAGGTCAAGAGTTTAAGACCAGCCCGGGCAACATAGTGAGACCCTGTGTCTATTTTTAAAAAATGAATAGTGAACATAGATAGCCAGCACCCAAATCAAGAAACAGATCATTACCAGCACCCTAGAATCCCCCTCATAACTTTTCCCAGTTGCTATTTTCTCCCTTAAAGGTAAGCACAATCTTGATTTGTAATACCATAGATTGGTTTTGCTTTTGAGGTTTATACAAATGAAATTATGAAATACGTATGTTTTGTGACCATGAATTAACTATTTTACTTTTTGAAGATTTGACTGTCCTAGTTTGGGGCAACTATAAATAGAACTGCTATGAACACGTGTTTTGGTATAACATAAGAATGCATTTCTTTTTTTTTTTTTTTGAGATAGAGTTTTGCTCTTATTGCCCAGGCTGGAGTGCCATGGCTCGATCTCAGCTCACCACAACCTCTGCCTCTCGGGTTCCAGTGATTCTCCTGCCTCAGCCTCCCGAGTAGCTGGGATTACAGGCATGCATAACCACGCCCGGCTAATTTTGTATTTTTAGTAGAGACAGGGTTTCTCCGTGTTGATCAGGCTGGTCTTGAACTCCTGACCTTAGGCGATCCACCCGCCTCGGCCTCCCAAAGTGTTGGGATTACAGGCATGAGCCACAGCACCCGGCCTCTCTTTTAGTTATTTTTTAATGAACAATTATTTTTTAATATAGTCACCCTGTTGTACTAGCAAATACTAGATCTTACTTTTCTTTCTACTTTTTGTGTACCCATTAACCATCCCCTCTTTACCCCCACCCCAAATAATGCATTTCAAACAGGTATATATACCTAGGAGAGGGATTGCAAGGTTATGGGTTTGGGATTATGTTCAGCTTTAGTATATATTGCCACCAGCTTTCCAAAGTATGTTGTACCAATTTATACCCCAACCAGCCATACTGCAGGTCTTTGGAAATGTCAAGTCATATATTTAGGAGCATATGATTATGCTGAGCACAGGTCTGGATAAATAAAAGCCACTGTTAATTCCTGTGACCTTGCTTTAATTTTATAGAAACTGAGCTGCGGCCGGGCACGGTGGCTCAAGCCTGTAATCCCAGCACTTTGGGAGGCCGAGATGGGCGAATCGCGAGGTCAGGAGATCGAGACCATCCTGGCTAACACGGTGAAACCCCGTCTCTACTAAAAAAATACGAAAAACTAGCCAGATGAGGTGGCGGGCGCCTGTAGTCCCAGCTACTCGGGAGGCTGAGGCAGGAGAATGGTGTAAACTCGGGAGGCGGAGCTTGCAGTGAGCTGAGATCCAGCCACTGCACTCCAGCCTGGGCAACAGAGCGAGACTCCGTCTCAAAAAAAAAAAAAAAAAAAAAAAAAAAGGAAACTGAGCTGCATTGGTTGGTTTCAGGGGATCTATGTACATCCTAAAATATGTATAGTATTGCATGTATGTATTTGTGCTTAAGTACATTTGGGGGACAGAAGAATCATGGTTTATACCAGATTCTCAAAGATCAGATTTGCAAAATCTGGTGGCAATATATACTAAAATAAACATAATGCAATACTTTACACACACCACCCCCCCAACAACAAAAAAAAATAGAAAAGCTTAAGAATGACTGCTTTATGGGAGTCCAACAATCAAGAAGCTATTATTACTCAGAAATACTTTGCTTGTTATTAGCAAATACTGTTCCAGGTTGGTGGTGGTATGTTGGCACAGACACACAGTCTAAATAGCCAGGTTTCCTGTGGTTAACAGAGAAGGATTAGCACGCTTGACTACTTAATTTTCCTTTTATTTCTAGTAGGTTAAAATCTTTTATTAAAATAGCTTCTAGTGTGTAGGGGGATAGCTTCATAATGCTTTTCATAATTACATATTTTCAATAACTATATATTTTTAGAATAGTTTCATTGTGATTATAATTCACATACCATACAGTAAATCCATTTAAAGTAAATAGTGGTCAGGCGCAGTGGCTCATGCCTGTAATCCCAGCACTTTGGAGGCTGAGGCAGGTGAATTGCCTAAGGTCAGGAGTTCAAGACCAGCCTGGCCAAGATGGTGAAACCCCATCTCTACTAAAAATTAAAAAATGAGCTGGGCATGGTGGTGGGTGCCTGTAATCCCGGCTACTCAGGAGGCTGAGGCAGGAGAATCGCTTTAAGGCAGAGGCAGAGGTTGCAGTGAGCCGAGATAGCGCCACTGCACTCCACCCAACTCAGCCTCCTGAAGTGCTGGGATTACAGGCTTAAGGCACTGTGCCTGACCATTTATTTTTATTAACAAATAATATTCCAATGTATGGATATACCATAGTTTATCCATCAGTTGATGGACCTGGTAACTATTTTAAATTATGTCTATACAGAATATAATGTGTCCATAGCAAAATCTGTATTTTCCCTCCTAAACCTTCTACTTAAGGCCTCCCCATCTCAGTAAACGATGTTATTATTCACCTAGTTGCTCAGACCAAAAACTTTGAAATCATCCTTGAGTCTGCAAATGCTGTTGGTGGTACCTTTAAAATAGATCCCACATCTAGCCATTTTCAACCATCCCCATAGCTACTACACCCTAGTCCAAGTCACTGTCATCTCTTACCTGAACTGTTGTAAAATCCTAATTGGTTTCCTGCTACTACTTCCACTCTTGGTCCCCATGGAGCAGTGGAAGGATCAATTTAATACCTAAATCATTTTGTGTCACTCCCCTGTTCAACACCATCTGATGGGTGCCCATTACACAAAAAATAAAATCCGACTTCTTACCATGACCTAGGAAGCCAAGAACAATCTCATCCCTGCCTGCATCTCTTCTCTTATTCTGGCTCTTAGCCACATTGACCTTCTTGCTGTTTCTCAAATACGCCAAAAATATGTTTTCGCTTTAGGAACTTTGAATTTGCTGTTCCCTCTGCCTGAAATAGTTTCCCTCAAGATAACTATTTGGCTCACTCCCCACCTAGATTTCTGCTCAGATACCTCAGGTCTTCCCCAATCACCCGATCTATGGCCCAGCGTGGTGGCTGACACCTGTAATCCCAGCACTTTGGGAGGCGGACGGATCACTTAAGGTCAGGAATTCAAGACCAGCCTGGCCAACATGGTGAAACCCCGTCTCTACTAAAAATACAAAAATTTATATATATACCTCTTCCCGCCCAGTCACAAATAGAATAATCTGGGCCCCAGACATTGTGCTAGTTTTTGTGAAACCTCACTCATACTTTATTGGCTTTACTCCGAAAGTTCCACCCTTCCTAATGCTCAGTAATTTAGCTATATCAAGGATAAATGGGCTGGGCACAGTGGCTCATGCGTGTAATCCCAGACCTTTGGGAGGCCCAAATGGGTGGATCACCTGAGGTCAGGAGTTCAAGACCAACCTGGCCAACATGGTGAAATCCTGTCTCTACTAAAAAGACAAAAATTAGCCAGGCATGGTGGCGTGCACCTGCAATCCCAGCTACTCGGGAGGCTGAGGCAGGAGAATCACTTGAACCTGGGAGGGGGAGGTTGCAGTGAGCTGAGATCGCATCATTGCACTCCAGCCTGGGCAACAAGAATGAAACTCAGTCTCAAAAAAAAGGATAAATGTATCATTTAAATCACTCATTCCTTTAGCAATCATAGTTTTTACACATTATTCTTAAGCAGAGCTTGGAATTAGAAACAGCTTGATCAGAAAGTACTTCCCAAAAGAATTATTCCTCTTTTAGATATTTCAACTAATCTCTTAAACACATTCATAATGTATTTTCACCATAATTGCCTAAACCTGCATTCAACCAATAGTATCCATTTTCTTTCTCTACATCACCTACCATAAATATAACCTGCTTTTTTTTAATCACTTTCTTAACCTTTTTTTTTTTTTTTTTTTTTTTTTTATGTTTTTTTTTTTTTTTTTTTTTTTGAAGCAGGGTCTTGCTCTGTTACCTAGGCTGGAGTGCAGTGGTGTGATCATGGGTGATCATGGCTCACTGCAGCCTTGACCTCTCAGGCTCAAGCCATCCTCCCACTTCAGCCTCCCAAGTAGTTAGGACCACAGAAATGTGCCACCACACCTGGCTAATTTTCTTTCTTTCTTTTTTTTTTTTTTTTTTTTAGAGACGGGGTCTTGCCATGTTGCCCAGGCTGGTTTCAAACTCCTGGACTCAACCAACCCTCCTGTCTTGGCCTCCCAAACTGCTGGGATTATAGGCATGAGGAGCCATTATGCCCAGATTTTTTTTTTTTTTTTTTTTTTTTTGGGACACCTTCTCACTTTGTCTCCAAGCAGGCTACAGTACAGTGGTGTGATCACAACTCCACCTCCCGGCTCAAGCAATCCTCCCACCTCAGCCTCCCAAGTAGCTGGTCCACAGGCCTGCACCACCATGCCTGGCTAATTATTTTATTTTTTATTGTAGAGATGGGGTCTTGTGTTGCTCAGGCAGGTCTCAAACTTCTGGGTTCACATGATTCTCCTGCCTTGGACTCCCAAAGTACAGGGATTATAGGCATGAGCCACCCACCCAGCCACTCCCTTCTTATATCCAACTGAGCTAGTTCTGTCAATCTTTTCTTTTCTTTTCTTTTCTTTTTTTTTGATACGCACGTGATCTCGGCTCACTGCAACCTCCGCCTCATATGTTCACGCCATTCTCCTGCCTCAGCCTCCCAAGTAGCTGGGACTACAGGCGCCTGCCACCACGCCTGGCTAATTTTTTGTATTTTTAGTAGAGACAGGGTTTCACCATGTTGGCCAGACTGGTCTCAAACTCCTGACCTCAGGTGATCTGCCCGCCTCAGCCTCCCAAAGCTGTCTGTCTTTCTTAATATCCCCCATCCTTCTGTGCTCTTCCATTCCCACTGCTGCTGCTCCTTGCCAATAAGCCAAAACTAGAGTCATTAGTCCTTGGAAAACAAGTAGGGGTTGGTGATTCTAGGCAAATATATAAAGATCATTTTCTACAATTCTTTATACCTCCTTTTATTATCCACTCCCCTGAAGGAGGTGAAATTTAAACAGAGGGATGTTTTGTTTTGTATTGTTTTGGTTTCACTTAAGTCTTTTATTGAAATATACATACAGAAAAGTTCACACAAATGTGTAGCTCAATTTTCATACACTGAACACACCCATATGACCAGCACCAGGATGAAGAAACAACTTTACCAGCACCTCAGAAACCCTCCTTGGGCTCCCTTCCAATCACTACCTTCAAGGGTAACTGCTCTCCGGATTCTAACAATATTGACTAATTTTATTTTAACAGAGTTTTTGCAGACAAATGGAAAAGGCTTAAATTGGGAAACATTTGAGGAAAAGTGCTTCTTAGAAGCTCGAAAGAAAAAGGAAAAGAAACTGGGAAGGAGAGGTCTAGGCAATCTAAAAAGAAGTAAAAGGAAGAGAAGAAGGGAGGAAAAAAAAAGGAAAGGAGGAAGGGAGAGGGAATGAGGAGGGGAGGGAGAGAAAGTAAAAATCTGAAGAGAGGCAGCAGTGGCTCACTCCTGTACTCCCAACACTTTGGGAAGCCAAAGCAGAAAGATTGCTTGAACTCAGGAGTTTGAGACCAGTCAGGGCAACATAGTGAAACCCTGTCTCTATTAAAAATAAAAATAATCAGACAGACGGGTTGGCACACGTCTGTAGTCCCAGCTGCTTGGGAGGCTGAGGCGAGAGGACCGCTTGAGCCCAGGAGTTCAAGGCTCCAGTGAGCCATGATCACACCACTGCACTCCAGCCTGGGTGACACAGTGAGACTCTGTCTCTAAAACAAACAGCAACAACAAAAATATGAAGAGAGATAATCATACTACCTAATTGGCTGCCAGAGAAACCTAACCGTGACACTCTTGTTAAGCTAGCCTTCTCCACCTCACTCCCCCCTCAACTCCCACATTGCCCCTCTAATCGCTCCCCATTTAACATGATTTTAAGGTGGAAAGCCCTCTGCTCCAACTCTTCCTCTTTAGGTGACACATTAAATTTCATTAGTGATATATTTTGGGGGGTTAATAGTTGCCCTTCTTTAGCTGAATAATTTTTTTTTTCTTTTGAGACAGAGTCTGCTCTGTTGCCCAGGCTGGAGTGCAGTGTTGCAATCTTGGCTCACTGCAACCTCTGCCTCCCGGGTTCGAGTGATTCTGCTGCCTCAGCCTCCCAAGTAGCTGGGATTACAGGCATGCACCACCATGCCCAGCTAATTTTTGTTACTTTCAGTAGAAATGGGGTTTCACCACTTTGGCCAGACCGATCTCAAACTCCTGACCTCAGGTGATCCACCAGCCTCGGCCTCCCAAAGTGCTGGGATTACAGGCTTGAGCCACCGTGCCCAGCCACTATTTAAATACAATAACAAGGAATAAACTGCTATTACAGTGGCGGACACATGATAGATGTTAGTTAGACTCTACTCTTTCTATGATTTTCTCTAGGGCCTTCCCTGGGCCAGTATGTCAGTGTAGCTATTAATTAAAGCTGATCTGATTACTTAATCTAAATGTAAAATGGCAGCTGAGAATGTTGGTCTGGTATCTTTTGGGTATATACTAGCATTTTAGTCAGGAACTTTAATACAATGGAAGGTAGGTAGGGGTGAGATATTTATGAGAAGAGAGGCTTTTCTGTTCTCAGGAGAAAAACCATAAAAGACTTTGAAATGGACAAAAACATTCTTGAGCACTGTCTAGAGGAGTCTTTGAAATTATCTAATCTATGCCTGTCATTGTCTTTGAACTATATTGCTGTGTAAATAGACAAAACTTTTGGCAGTGCAAGGAATTCTTATACAGAGAGACACAAATGAGTTTTGTCAAGTCAGATACAATTTATTTTCACCCTGTGAAAGAGTTTATTCCAAACATTACATTTTATGTCCTGTGGATATTGACCAATCGTACATCTATTAGCAAATTCATTTCAACATCCCTAATTGAATAAATATGTAAGTCTTCTGATTCTTTTTTGAGACCAGTTTCACATCTTACTAGTTTCCTTTTTTTTGTTTTTTTTTGGGGGGGCTGTGGGGCGGGGTTTGCTTTATGAGATACAATCTCCCTCTGTCCCCCAGGCTAGAGTGCAATGGCATGATCTCGGCTCACCGCAACCTCCGCCTCCCAGGTTCAAGCAATTCTCCTGCCTCAGCCTCCTGTAGCTGGGATTACAGGTGCCCTCCATCACGCCCAACTAATTTTTGAATTTTTATTAGAGACGGGGTTCTGCCACATTGGCCAGGCTGGTCTCGAACTCCTGACCTCAGGTTATCCGCCCTCCTCAGCCTCCCAAAGTGCTAGGATTACAAGCATGAGCCACCGTACCTGGCCCTCTTAGTTCCCTTATTTTTATGAGTTATGATTTTATCTTTTTGAAATTTACCTTTAACCCTGCACTATTCTGATTACTTGGCTACTTTCCTTAAGCTACATGTAAGGACAGCCCTGACTGCAAAGGAGACAAGGACAGGACAGGGCTTGATTGTGTTCCTGATATTCTCAGTTTGGCCCATCAGAGGGTGCTAATGGTATGTGTTTTAAACCCAGCCATAGGCTGGGCACGGTGGCTCACGCCTGTAATCCCACACTTTGGGAGGCAGAGGAGGATGAATCACTCAAGCCCAGGAGTTCAAGACCAGTCTGGGCAACATGGTGAAACCCTGTCTCTACAAAAAACACAAAAATTGCCTGGGCATGGTGGCACACACCTGTGGTCCCATCTACTTGGGAGGCTGACGTGGGAAGATCACCTGAGCCCAAGAGGTGGAGGTTGTGGTGAGCTGAGATCAGGCCACTGCACTCCATCCTGGGCAACAGAGCAAGACTCTGTCTCAAAAGAAAAAAAAAAATTTAAACCCAGCCATTTCAATAGTCTCACAATTTTTTTTTTAAGACAGAGTCTCACTCTGTTGCCCAGGCTGGAGTGCAGTGGCATGATCTCAGCTCACTGTAACCTCTGCCTCCCAGCACTTTTAATCCCAGCTACTTGGGAGGCCAAGGCATGAGAATCCCTTAAACCGGGGAGGCGGAAGTTGCAGTGAGCCGAGATGGTGCCACTGCACTGCAGCCTGAGCAACAGAGTGAAACTGAGACTCTGTCTCAAAAAAAAAAAAAAAAAGAGAGAGAGAGAGAGGGAGAAAGAAATTAG
This sequence comes from Theropithecus gelada, assembly GCF_003255815.1. Classification (NCBI taxonomy): domain Eukaryota; kingdom Metazoa; phylum Chordata; class Mammalia; order Primates; family Cercopithecidae; genus Theropithecus; species Theropithecus gelada. Next base: position 15,964,716 of record NC_037668.1, on the reverse strand, counting down.
AAGCTCCCTTTGTCTTCATAAAACCCCAAAACTCTAGCATGACTGTCAAGGCTTCTTAGGACCCCAGCAACGTGAAAAACTGTCTTGCTACTTCACACAGTTTCCCGGATCAGCCTTCTTTCCCAACTTTCCTCTGGGAGCTTTTCAAAAATATGTATTTCCAGGCCCCAGTGTAGAGATGCTGACTCAATTGGAGTGACATAGGGCCAAGAGATTCTGTATTTTTATAAAGTTCCCTGGGAGCTTCTAATCAAACAAGTTTGAGAACCAGGGATCCACATGGAGGTTTCTCATGGTTTTGTGTCTCTTCACATGTGGCTCCTTCTGCCTGAAAAATGTTTCTTCACCTTTTCTTTTTAATCTGAATAATTCCTATACTGCCTTCAAATGTCACATCCTCCAGGAAGCTGCCTTTGATACACTTTTTCCAGTGTAAACTGTCTTTATCTCCTCACTCATCTGTGAACAACGTGAAGAGGCCGTCCTTTATCTTTGCATCCACAGTGCCCAGAAAAATACCTAGCACATAGTAAATGCTCAGAAAGTTTGTTGGATGAAAGGAGTCTCTTGCTGCACTAGCAGAACCTCATTCCCTCTAGGGGAACTCTTGCTACAATTTCCCTCTTCTTTTCCTACTGTCCTCTGTCAGGGGTCAGTCACCCTCTGTCTGACCTTTTATAAGATGAGGTGGTCCTCTAAATTGTTTTCCCTTCCTCTCTCCCCTTGCCAGTCTCCAACCTTCCCATTCATCCTCATAATCCCAGCTTAGTTTCTATCCCATCTGAAATGTTCCGTAACCACCTTACCCAGAAATGATCCTTTAAACACTGAACATACAAATCATTTGATAAGCGTCGTATAGTTGTTTCTACATAGTATGTGTTGGAGATATACAGCTCATGCCCAAATATGGGTCATGGTCACCCTATCCTAACCTCCTCCCAATTATTATGCTCTAGGGCTTCAACATTTGTGGCTTCCCACTTACTTGATTACATCAAGTGACTTTTTTTTTTTTTTTTTCGAGACGGAGTTTTGCTGTTGTTACCCAGGCTAAAGTGTAGTGGCACGATCTCGGCTCACTGCAACCTCTGCCTCCCGGGTTCAAGCAATTCTCCTGCCTCAGCCTCCTGAGTAGCTGGGATTACAGGCATCCACCGTGCCCAGCTAATTTTGTATTTTTAGTAGAGATGGGGTTTCACCATGTTGGCCAGGCTGGTTTTGAACCCCTGACCTCAGGTGATCCACCTGCTTCGGCCTCCCAAAGTGCTGGGATTACAGGCGTGAGCCACCACACCAGGCCATCAGGTGACTTTTTTTTTTGAGACGGGAGTTTCACTCTTGTTGCCCAGGCTGGAGTGCAATGGCATGACCTCTGCCTCCCAGGTTCAAGTGATTCTCCTGCTTCAGCCTCCTGAGTAGGGATTACAGGCATGCACCAACATGCCTGGCTAATTTTTTTTGTATTTCTAGTAGAGACGGGGTTTCTCCATGTGGCCAGGCTGGTCTCGAACTCCTGACCTCGGGTGATTCGCCCGCTTCCACCTCCCAACGTGCTGGGATTACAGGCGTGAGCCACTGCACCCGGCCTTTCAAGTGACTTTTATAACCATGCCATATCTGCCATTAATTACAGTTGTTATGGGATAAAGCTTATCATAACCTGTAATTTCTCCACCTAAGATATAAACTAACATTTTAGTCTCATTGCAACCTCCTACTCTTCAGTCCCTCTCATTCATTCCCACCAAATCTGAGCTTCATCTGTCTCATGTTCTGCATGAGACAGTTCTTCAACACCTTCTTGTTCTCCTAGTTCATCTGTCTCATTCCATCTTTTGTAAAGAACCTAGATGCTGTGGTCAGCTGTTTCAACAAACGGGCAAACCAATCTCTAGACTTCCTTATTGCCCTCCTCCCACTGTTCCCTCTCTACTAGTCCTTTGACCTAAGCTGTTGTTTCCATTCCAAGGCAGCCAGGAGTCACTGACCAAAGTCACAAAGCCATGCTGATTGGGACTACTATAAATTCTAATCTACTATTTAATCTTAGCTCTTTCTTGCTATTTGGAATCATTGCCATTTTCTATAGAACTATTTCCAACCTCCATTTTTTCCTAGATCCTCTATCTCACCCCCATCCTTTTTATTTTCAAAAGACTGACCATACTCAGAAAAACAAGTCCATTCAATGTGACTTTCCTAAATGTTTAGCCACTCGAAATCTCTATACATTTAATCTCCTACTCTTCCTTTATAGTTGCCAAAGTCAACCTGTCTCTCTCCCTCTTGACCTACTAACTTTCTCTGAGACTTTAATTCTTTCAGTATTGCCTCTTTATTTATTTGTTTATATTTATTTGGAGACAGGGTCTCGCTCTGTTTCCTGGGCTGAAGTGCAGTGGCCCCATCTTGGCTCACTGCAACCTCTGCCTCCCAGGTTCAAGCGATTCTTCTGCCTCAGCCTCCCTAGTAGGTGGGATTACAGGCGCCCACCACCATATCTGGCTAATTTTTGTATTTTTAGTAGAGACAGGGTTACACCATGTTGGCCAGGCTGGTCTTGAACTCCTGGCCTCAAGTGATCCACCTGCCTCAGCCTCCCAAAGTGCTGGGATTATAGGAATGAGCCACTGCACCCAGCCATTATTGCCTCTGAAAGTAAATAATTACATTTTTAGTTTTTCTCTCTCAATTAGCTCATTCCCCTTTTCTTTTTATTTTATTTTATTTAATTATTTTTGAGACGGAGTCTCACTCTGTCTCCCAGGCTAGATAGAGTGCAATGGTGTGATCTCAGCTCACTGCAACCTCCGCCCCCTGGGTTCAAATGATTCTCCTGCCTCAGCATCCTAAGTAGCTGGGATTACAGGTGTGTGCCACCACCCCAGCTAATTTTTGTATTTTTAGTAGAGACGGGATTTCTCCATGTTGGTCAGGCTGGTCTCGAACTCCTGATCTCATGATATGCCCGCCTCAGCCTCCCAAAGTGCTGGGGTTACAGGTGTGAGCCACCGCATCCGGCCTCATTCGCCTTTTCTAAAAACATGCTTGAGTCTTGCCTATTCCCCAAAAGAAAATCTACTGCTACAGCTCTGCCCTTTCTTTGCTTTACTGTTAAATATTGCTACCACTGTTCAATATTGCTACCACCTCCTCACTCCTTAACGTCTTGCGATTGACCTCTGTCACCTCCATCTTTAATTTCTGTATCACATTTAACACTGACAACCTGCCCTCCCTTTCTTCATTTGCTTTCCATGGCTCTTTTCTAATTCTCTCCCTACCACTCTGATCATTTGTCTCTATGTCTTTTGCTAACTTTTCCCCACATTTCTGTCTTGAGATTTTTTTCTTTTTTTAAGAAACAGGGGTTCACTCTGTTGCCTAGGCTGGAGTGCAATGGCATGATCACAGCTCACTGTAACCTCAAACTCCTGGCTTCAGGCGATCCTCTCACCTTGACCTTCCGAAGTGTCGGGATTACAGGTGTAAGCCACCGCACCTGACTGGAACCTCTTTTTTTCCTACGTTCTCCTTTGTAAGCCCATCAACTTCCACAACTTTACTTACATTTATGTGAAAAAGTCCAACATTTGTACATCTTTAGCCTCTACTTTTCTCCCAAACGCCCACACCTACATTTCCTAGAACCCTAAAATTTCAGATATGGAGCTCTTAGAGGTCATTTATCCTAAGTCTTCATTGCCTGGATGTCTCCACCAAATGGTTCATTCGCTTTTAATAAAGTCCATGTTTACAGGCCAGGTACGGTGGCTCACGCCTGTAATCCCAGCACTTTGGGAGGCCGAGGCAGGCGGGTCACCTGAGGTCAGGAGTTTGAGACCAGCCTGGCCAACATGGCGAAACTCTGTCTCTAATAAAAATACAAAAATTAGCCAGGCGTGGTGGCACGCACCTGTAGTCAGGAGGCTGAGGCAGGAGAATCACTTTAACCCGGGAGGTGGAGGTTGTAGGGAACTGATATCGGGCCACTGCACTACAGCCTGGGTGACAGAGCAAGACTCCGTCTCAAAAAAAAAAAAAGTCCATGTTTTCAAAACTGAATGCCTCATTTTCTCTGCTTTTCAGTTCCATTCCCAAATTGACTCCTCTTCTTGAATTTGTTTCTATAAATAATCACCTTGAGGCACACAGTCTTCTCATTCTCTATTCAGTCAGCTGCTAGTCTAGTGGATTCCATTGTCACACACTCTCTTGATTAGGTTCACTATTTTCTATTCTTAACTACCACGTTTCTAGGTTAAATCCTAATTATCTCCCACCTAACGTTTGCAGAGGACTCGGCTAGAGTGCTCATCTCTAGTAGTTTTCTGCTTAGAATTCTGAGTCTTTTTATTCATTACCACCACATTAATATCTCCATAAATAGCAATTCTTATCTGCCACTCTTTTTTTTTTTTTTTTTTTTGAGACGGAGTCTCACTCTGTCGCCCAGACTGGAGTGCAGTGGCGCCATCTCGGTTCACTGCAAGCTCCGCCTCCCAGGTAAAATCGATTCTCCTGCCTCAGGCTCCTGAGTAGCTGGGACTACAGGCGCACGCCACCACACCTGGCTAATTTTTGTATTTTTAGTAGAGACGGGGTTTCTCCATGTTGACCAGGATGGTCTCTATCTCCTGACCTCGTGATCCACCCTCCTTGGCCTCCCAAAGTGCTGGGATTACAGGTGTGAGCCACCGCGCCCAGCCTTGTTTTGTATTTTTAGTAGAGACAGGGTTTCACCATGTTGGCCAGGCAGGTTTCGAACTCCTGACCTCAAGTGATTCACCCGCCTAGGCCTCCCAGACTGCTGGGATTACAGGTGTGAGTCACCGCGCCCAGCCAGGCCTGTAAGCTTTCGTCTCGCTCTGTCGCCCAGGCTGGAGTGCAGTGGCCGGATCTCAGCTCACTGCAAGCTCCGCCTCCCGGGTTCACGCCATTCTCCTGCCTCAGCCTCCCGAGTAGCTGGGACTACAGGCGCCCGCCACCTCGCCCGGCTAGTTTTTTGTATTTTTTTAGTAGAGACGGGGTTTCACCGTGTTAGCCAGGATGGTCTCGATCTCCCAACCTCGTGATCCGCCCGTCTCGGCCTCCCAAAGTGCTGGGATTACAGGCTTGAGCCACCGCGCCCCGCCGGCCTGTAAGCTTTCTAAGGGCAGAGACTGCCTTACTATATATGTACCCCGCCCCCTCCAACTAACACAGTACCATCCACATACAGACAGACGCCCAAGAAATGTTAAACTGTGATTCTGGATAGGTTAACTAGTATTAACCGTATTTACTAAATGTTTATCACATATTTACACTGTCCTCCTTGTTTCAAGGAGCTTAGTCCCCAAGGGATCACCCTGATGGAATATAAAAACTTCATATAAGAGTTAAAATACAGAACGTAAGCCATTAGTGTTTTCCAAGAGAACTCGGGTTGAGACTCAGTCTCCCTCTTCCACAGGCCAAGTGACATATCGTAATACCATTGGTACCGTTTTATTTTATTTTTATTTTTCGCTACAAGGTCTTGTTCTGTCGCCCAGGCTGGAGTGCAATGGCGCGATTTCGGCTCACCGCAACCTCTGCCTGCAGGGTTCAAGTGATTCTCCTGCCTCAGCCTCCCAAGTAATTGGGATTACAAACGCCCACCACCACGCCCAGCTAATTTTTGTATTTTTAGTAGCGAGGGGGTTTCGCCATGTTGGCTAGGCTGGTCTCGAACTCCTGACCTCAGGTGATCCGCCCACCTCGGCCTCCCAAAGTGCTAGGATTACAGGCGTGAGGCACCGCGCCCGGCCTGTTAGTACTATTTTAAAATCGAATCTGACCTCCAAATCATTTTCTGGAGCTCGATCATTTTCTGCTAACACTGCGCAAACTTTAATCCTCTCCACCTGATATGAATAAAGGCTTCCATCCTTTCGCTCTCTAGTTTGACGCCCCGCTAAGCCTCTCGGGCGCGGGGCGCTGGAGTGAAGGAAGCCGGAGCCCACCAAAGGGGCAAAAATACCACAGCCAGCAGCCCCGCCCCCGATATCCCCCACAGGCTTCCAATTGGTCCTTGTGTCTCACTCTCTTTCCAGGTTGGTGTTCCAGCTTGCCGGTCGCCTCTAGAGAGCCCACCTTTAGACGGCGACTATTGGTAGATCGTTACGTCATTGCCCCATCTACCTCACTCCCACTGGCTCTCATAGGAAGGGGCGGTCGTAACGTCATGGGCAAGGGCCGCCATTTTGGCTGAGCAACACTAGTGACAGGAGCCGAAGCAGCAGCGCAGGTTATCCCCGTTTCCCCTCCCCCTTCCCTTCTCCGGTTGCCTTCCCGGGCCCCCTACACTCCACAGTCCCGGTCCCGCCATGTCCCAGAAACAAGAAGAAGAGAACCCTGCGGAGGAGACCGGCGAGGAGAAGCAGGTGAGGTGGAGGGGGTGCGGGCGGGCGAGCTGGGGAGACCGTGATGGGGTGGGAGACGGTCTCCCACCAGTGCGGATTGGTCGCCATGGTCTCAGGCTCCGCAGGGGTTGGCCACTTTTTGCGTCACGCAGGGTGAGCTTCAACACGACCTGCTGCTTTGGCGCTGGTTTGTTGGGTCCTTTGTCACTCAGTAGTGTACTCTTCCTGATTGGCCAATAGGCCTACTGCTCAACCCTTGGACGCTGTGCTATAATTGGCCGAGCATGGACGCGGGGCGGGTGTTTGGAAAGAAGGTGAATGGAAGGGGTCTAGCTGGTGGTCCTGGGTGTGATGTGTGTTATGGGTTAGTAGAGGTAAATGACCCAGCATCCGGGCTGGGGCCCGCAGCCTCAATCCGCAAAGATAGGGGTCGAGGTAAAGACGTTTAAAAAGGACGAGTACTGGGGGAGGGGAGAAGTGTAATTATTATTATGGCTAGTTTAAGGCGGCAACTTTCTCAAGAGACCTATTTTAGTAGCTAAGGATGGTCTATTGCTCACCTTCAATGAGGACCCAACAAGATCGAAGAGGACTAGAGTTCCAAACAGAATCATGGTGATTAAACTTGGAAAAGACGCCGACAGGGTCGTGAGAAAGACACCACTCTCTTCCCCTAGACTTCCAAGGCAGGGACTTAGTGCACCCGCGATTCCATGATGGAAACTCGCCAAATAAACCCCTTATTGGAGTTTGTATTTGACTTCTAAAATTTAGCACTGGGTTCAGGCACTCATTAAATACACTTGGTGTTATATCTATGCGTGATTTTCAAGAGAAAGGAATATAATCCCACTAAAAAGAGCCATACGTTGACTTCAGATCTTTTCAGAAAGTCACTAAAGGGCAGCAGGGACCACAAGAAACAAAAAGAGATTGACTACAGTAGTGAGAGCCCCTGCACCACCAGGGTAGGTATTGATTTTTTTTAATGAAAGCTGGTGGGTAAATACTAGTGAGCCTACTGTATCTTTATTTTCCTGAGGTTAAAAACAGTATCATTTTCCTCTCTGTTTATCAGCTTGCTACCATAATATTTGTGGAAATGTTGAAGCAAGGCTGTGCCATTACTCAGGTGGAGATCTTTGAAGAAGGCCACATAGCTAGCCTCCTCCACAGGGAGACCTAACAGGTGGCTTAGACCCTGAATAAGGAAGGAATTGCTTTGTTGTGTAGCAATTTTTAAAAAGAAAGAAAAGAAAAAAATGAATAAGGAGGGAACATTTAGCAAACTGTTTCTTCTTGTTGTAGAGACGGGGTTTCAACATATAGCGCATGTGGGTCGCAAACTCATGAGCTCAAGCGATGCACCCGCCTCAGCCTCCCAAAGTGCTGGGATTACAGGCATGAGTCACTGTGCCCAGCCCCAAACCATTTTTTTAAAAAAATTTCTCATGTGACATGTAGGATAGCCTAGGGAACCCCCCTACTCATCCTGTATCACCAGAAGCCCTGCTAGCTCTTTTTTCTCTTTGTCTTTCTTAGCATTTGTGCTGAGTGATATGGCCCATTCTGTGATTAAAGTATTGTGTTTAGTATCACCTTTAGCCCAATACACATAGGTCCCTGGGTGGTTCCTTGGGTGGAGTGTGAGAAGCAGCTTGTCTTTTTCTTCTCACAGTAGTCATCTTGAGCTTTAGGGATTTTAACAAAGGTCTGGCTTTAACAGCAGAGTGGAGATAGCATATTTACAAGTGGGTGGATCTCCAGGAGAAGTTGAGAGTATAGTTGTTATCAAATGTGAGAAGCAGTTGTTTCTCAGTCTTTAATTTTATTTGGCTCATTTGTTTTCTCCAGGACACGCAGGAGAAAGAAGGTATTCTCCCTGAGAGAGCTGAAGAGGCAAAGCTAAAGGCCAAATACCCAAGCCTAGGACAAAAGCCTGGAGGCTCCGACTTCCTCATGAAGAGACTCCAGAAAGGGGTATGGGGCATAATCTCTTACCCTCTTTCTTTGGAGCCAAAGGGGGTTCTTGGAATGAAGTCTGTAGAGGTTCTACTGGATCCTTTCTGGAGGTTTTGTTGTTGAATAGAAGTAGAGAGGAATTTGAAATTTGAAAAGAGCAAGTCAAATTAATGTAAATCCCTAATGTGGTATCAGTTCCCTCCTGCTTTTTGTGTAGGAAATTAAGGCCTAAATTGGAGCACTTGGGTATGTGGGGGAATGAGGGAAAGATGTTAGAAACTGAAATGCAGACTGCCCCCAGGCATTTGCCTGTTTGAGTGTTGGAGGTTTTAGGATTGTGTACTTTTTAAGCATTAGAGATAAATTTTGGGATGCATCATTTCAGAAGAAGATCAAACCATCTCTCCTACAGAAATAAATCCTCAACTTGAAGTGAATCAGTTTCTTCATACCCTTAAAGTGAGCACCAGCCATTAATTATACTCCTGCAACAAACGTATTTTTCCTGTTCAAAGTGGTCCTCCTCACCAAGAGAGAGTCTACTTTCATAGTCATGTAGCTCCTGATCAGATTTTTAGTTCCCAAAGGTACCTAAAGCTGACTGAGGGATTATATTATCTTTTAAAAAAAAAAAAAAATTGGGGCGCGGTGGCTCACACCTGTAATCCCAGCACTTTGGGAGGCCGAGGCGGACGGATCACGAGGTCAGGAGATCTAAACCATGGTGAAACCCCATCTCTACTAATAATACAAAACATTAGCCGGGTGTGGTGGCGGGCACCTGTAGTCCCAGCTACTTTGGAGGCTGAGGCAGGAGAATGGTGTGAACTGGAGAAGCGGAGCTTGCAATGAGGTGAGATCGCGCCACTGCACTCCAGCCTGGGACTCCATCTTTTGAGAGCGAGATGCCGTCTCAAAAAAAAAAAAATTATTTCCTTTACTCTCCTCTGCAATGACTATAAGATTATAAATCATCAAATTGAAGTGTGCTTCTCTGTGTAGATAAAATAGAGGGTGAAACATCCCTGTGGAGGATCCCAGTTATTGAGTCTTAGTCACAGATGATAATGTGATGCTGATTTGCATTTACCTTGCTGGAGGCAAGGCAGGCGTGGGCAGGCTGTCACAGTCATGGAACATGTGTGGGAGCTGTGAGAGTCAGAAGGAAAATACATTATCCTCATGAACAGGCCCAGTTTCTATTCCTGGTCTGGGAGAATAATCATTTTGAGGTTGTTGGCTTGTGGTTGATCTCCTGGTGGCTAGGATAGCCCCATATTTATCCTTCTCTGTATCTTACTCATTTCTGTTTCTCCAGTTCCAGGTTATTGCCCTGTACCCAGTAAGGTCCTCAGTTGCCCTTTATGAATAAGTGATTTTGGTTGAGCCATCCTATACTGAGTGGGGTACAAAGGATGGTAGGGGCTTTCCCTTGACTCCAAAACTATTTACTCTAGCTGGAAAACTGCTTACGTACCTGAAAAAGTCAGAACACACTGGGGAGAAGACATAAGTACATGTAATTAATGTTAAACTGTGTATGCATGAGGTTAATCAAAGAAGACTTCTTGAAAGATCTGAGTGTGCATGAGGGTTTATAATGGATGTGAGATGTGAGTCTCCTTGTTTTTGAGGAAGGCCAGAGTGCCTCACTCACCTAAACCTCCCTCTTATCTCTTAGCAAAAGTACTTTGACTCAGGAGACTACAACATGGCCAAAGCCAAGATGAAGAATAAGCAGCTGCCAAGTGCAGGACCAGACAAGAACCTGGTGACTGGTGACCACATCCCCACCCCACAGGATCTGCCCCAGAGAAAGTCTTCGCTCGTCACCAGCAAGCTTGCGGGGTAACCTGAGCCCCCCTCTCCTCCCCTTCCTCAACCACTGGACTTTTATATATTATAGGCAGGGATGAAATGGGCACCTAGTCAGATCTTCTCAGCTTGCTAGCCAGAAATGACTGTGATTTTGCTGGGGGCTGCTGAGAAGGTAATGTAGGTTGAAAAGGGGCTCTAAGTTGATTTCTTTGGTTAGATTGAGACTTCCACACACTCTCTGTAGTCCAGGTAGGGCCCAGAAATAGGAAAGGCTAGGATTGGATAATGCTGCAAATGTTTTTTTGTGTGAGAAACTGGAGAGATGTGATTTCTCCTTTTGGGAGAGAATGTCCCAAAATTGATTAGACTGAGCCTTGGGAATAATTTGGCAGGTTTAACATCCCAAGGCTAACCTAACATAGTTGGGAAAGGTAGATTGAATGAGACATGTTTTCTGTGCTTCTAAGTGTTCTGTCCCTTAGGCTGCTATTGCTTCATGTTTCCATTATGGCAGGTTTAGAGAATCCTTAAAAAGAAAAATTGACTTGCTTGCCTAAAACTACAGTGCCCCCTTAGCCTCCATTACTTAGTATCTCTTACAGTTTGCTCTGGCTCTCAAATAATATAAAGATTGGTGAACATTATTCACAGAAAATGGGCACCTTCTCTCTCTTTTCCAGCATGTTGCTTTTGAAAGTATCATGGGATAGTGGGAAGAGCACTGGTTTAGGAGTCAAGCTATCTGAGTTCTCACTCTACTCAGTCCCAGCAGAGCTGATGTATAATCTTGGTTAAGTCATTTATCCTCTCTGGATTTCTATTTCCTCACCTGTAAAATAGAGTTAAATGTATGTAAGATTGATTCTGATTCTGAAGTCATAACTGCCAGCAGAAAAACTCCGTACTGTTCATTGTAAAACGAAAGGTGAGGAAGGCTTGTGGGTGGTGAGTCTCTGCTCTGTAATATTGGGAAAGTACTACAGAGGGGAACCATTTGAGGGATACATGAGGACAGAGTAAATTGAGGTTTGGGGATTATAAATTCAGGCAAGACAACTTTATAGATATCACAGTCTTGAGGATCAAAAAAAAAAAAAATAAGCTAGCCATGGAAGCTTCTTGCCTCTGACCCAGCCCACTTTCCCAGCCTACCTCTGGGCCATAGCTGCTAAAAAGCTTCTCTGGCAGCAGAGCTGCAGGCCTGAGAAACATGCCCAGTCATGCACATATGTTGACCATGTTTCAGATGCAATCTGATGCCAGATATATTGTTAGGGAAAGAGGAAGAAGGGTAAACTGAGCTAGCCCCTGGGGCTGAGTACTCCTGCAGGGCTGGAGGAGCAGGTTCTTAGAAGATGATTCACCTTGGAGGAAGCTAGGGAAAGTGGTTAGGGAGGGAGAGGAGGAAGACTGAGAAATCTCTGCATTCCCAGAACTCAGCAACCCAGCTCTTGTATGATGAGGAGAGGTAGCCTTGCTCATTCGTGAATAGGTGGAGGAAAGGGGTTGCAGGTGACCCGCATCTTCAATCTAGTTATCACCAGCTTGGCTAGAATCTTATTGAACGCAACTTGCTAGTTATGACAGAGAGGGCCAGGGTGAGAACTAATGTTCAAGAGAGCAAGATTCTGTAATCCTCTTGCCCTCCCTCTCACATCACAAATTCTGATATGCCAAACATTTGGCCCAATGAGAATGACTGACAGACTTGCTGATGTGCATGTCGGGGGATGAGGTGTGTACATACTTTTCTTCTGACTGGCCAGTGTTCAGGCTGTCATTCAGATTGGATAGGAAAAAGTTGGTGAGGAAGGAATGGAGAGAGCAGGATCCCTGGACTCCCTGGTCCCCAAACTCCTTAACTGTCACTTGTAATTGTATATAATTTTTGTGTTTCTTGCTCCATTTCCTCATGCTGTCATCCTTAAAGTCCATGTGGGAAGGGGAAAATGCTGAACACCATTGTATAGTTTCTTCAACTGTCCCAGCCATGTTGTACATAGATATGTCATGTTATTATATATATAAATATATATATAATTTTGTACGTTTTCTTCATCTCCGATCTTCTCGAATTCTGTACTTTTTTTCTTTTCTGTTTGAGCTGCCTTCTCTATCATTCAGCTTGAGTCCTCAAGACTACTGGTCACAATGAGTCTGCTTTTTAGGAAGGAATAGGAGGAGCAGGGAAATTAGAAAAACTGTTGGTCTCACTCTGTCTCTCTGCCTGGTCATCTTCAAGGCTAAGAAAACAAACAAGCTACATTCTGTATTTGCCAGTTTCCACAGCATGAAGTACATAGCTTCCTTAGCAAGGAGGGGTCATTCCAAAATCCAAATGCAAATTGCTTTGATTAAACCTAGATTATTAAATCCACTCAGAACAGCATGTGTGTGGTCTGGTTCTGGCCTCCACACAGTCACCATGTCATCACTGTGCTACTTCAGTCTTTGCAAGTAGCTGTGGCCATGCCTCTGAAACTGAGCCTGCTCTGAGTAGGCAGCTTACCCACCTGGAAACCTCCAGTTATTTTCATCTTATCTAAAGAATTGTTTTTCTATGTTTGTTATCCATGGATATCCCAGAAAGGCAGATAATGTTGTTTCGTGGATAGGAAAAGACTGAAATTCTCTTTTTTGATTTTTTGCAAATCCTATCCCTTATGGATAGGATTCAGACATATGCCAGGTTGCCTAATGGTTGTTAAATGTGGAGGAATCATGGGGTAGAGACTGGGATGGAGTTCAGGGTTTTTTTTCCCCTATTACTTGACGTGTTTTTTTTTTTTTTCTTCTGTGTTCGTCCGCAGTGGCCAAGTTGAATGATGCTGCCCGGGGCTCCGCCAGATCCTGAGACGCTGCCCTCCCCGCACCCGGGTCCTGTGCTGGCTCCTGCCCCTTCCTGCTTTTGCAGCCAGGGGTCAGGAGGTGGCTCGGGTGCGGGCTGGAGAGGCAGAAGCCCTTGCCCGTTGGTGTCCCAGCACATGGAGCCCCTTGGGCTGAGCACCAAGACCTTGAACCTTTTTTGTTTTACCTTTTTTCCAAATAACAGTTGGGAGAAATCTCAGTGAAATTCTGGGGGTGGGGGTGGGGTTGAGAGGGTGGGGTGGGAGATATGGAGGAATATGAATTAGGGCTTGGAGTTGGTAAAAACATTCCTGACTATCCTTTTTAACCACGTGGCTGGTGTGGGATAGATGTGAGGGGAAGGAAGTGGAGTAGACTAATGAAAAGGGGTTCTAGTTGAGCTCTGTAGATAAATGCCTTGTTTCAGTGTGGTTGGAGACCTGGTGTCAGATAAAAGAAACTCCATCCGCACAGACAGATGCAAACAGCTCCTCTGGTTCTGCAGAGCTAGTTGAGAACTCAACGTTAATTATTTTAAAAAGTAGTGTCCTTGAAATAGATTTGCTGTGGGGAGAAGAGCAGTGAGTGTGGGAGAAAGGAGCCGTGAGCATGGGGAACCCCACAGAGCCCAAAGGACTTTCTCAGTATTTGAAATAAACAAAACAAAAACCCATGAAAAAACCCAACTCAGAAATACTCTGAAGCAGTTGGTGTGTTTTATTGGGGTTTGGGAGGGGGAGGAAAACAATGCTGAAGACATTGTTAATGTGAGATGCGGCTGAGTTCCCCAATACCATCACTTAGGGAAAAGGAGCAGGAATGTTGGCATAAACCTTGTCCATCCCTTTGTTTCTGTAGCTAATGTAGAAGATGCATCAACCTCAGTTTGTGGCTCACAAGATGAGGCATTTAAGGTATTTGATCTAAACGGTTTCTTGACACCTAAGCCTAGTCCAGGCTTAGCAAAAAAGGAGGACCATTCTCCTTTTTCTCTTTGTCTTCCATTCCTTTTCTTTTTTTTTTTTTTTTTTTTTGAGACGGAGTCTCGCTCTGTCGCCCAGGCTGGAGTGCAGTGGCCGGATCTCAGCTCACTGCAAGCTCTGCCTCCCGGGTTTATGCCATTCTCCTGCCTCAGCCTCCCGAGTAGCTGGGACTACAGGCGCCCGCCACCTCGCCCGGCTAGTTTTTTGTATTTTTAGTAGAGACGGGGTTTCACCATGTTAGCCAGGATGGTCTCGATCTCCTGACCTTGTGATCCGCCCGTCTCGGCCTCCCAAAGTGCTGGGATTACAGGCTTGAGCCACCGCGCCCGGCCATTCCATTCCTTTTCAAGTTCCCATGTCTGTGAGGGAGAAATGTGACAAACCAAAAGAAATACGTTATTTCTTTGTAATAAGCCAAAAGAAACTCAAGTCTTTCTGCTGGTGGCCAGCAGGAGGCAGAGTGATTCCTTTCCTCATGATGTCCCAATCTGCATTGCTGGAAACCTGCTACTGAAAGAAGTTAAAAGCTGCCTGTGAATGGAATGTACAAAAGAAAGGTTACCAAAGGAGAAACAAACTCCGGCAGGTACGGTGGCTCACGCCTGTAATCACAGCACTTTGGGAGGCCAAGGTCGGTGGATCACTTGAAGTCAGGAGTTTGAGACCAGCCTAGCCAACATGGTGAAACCCAGTCTCTACTAAAAATACAGAAATTAGCTGGGCGTGGTGGCGCATGCCTATAATCCCACTTACTTGGGAGGCTGAGGCAGGAGAATCACTTGAACCCAGGAGGCGGAGGTTGCAGTGAGCCGAGATCACGCCACTGCACGCCAGCCTGGGCGACAGAGCGAGACTCCATCTAAAAAAAATAAATGAATAAAATAAAACAAGTACAAACTCAAACTAGAGACACAAGTTAATGGTGTTTATTGTGGTGGGGTTAGTGAGCCATCCCATGATTTCCTCCTGAGTATATCATCCCTGGTTTGTGTTTGCCAGCTGGGGAATGAGGTGAGGTTTGTGAGGCTATTTCTTTCTCTTTTTTTTTTTTTTGGTAGGGTCTTGCTCAGTCGCCCAGAATGGAGTGCCGGGTGCAAACACTCACTGTAGCCTCAACCTCCTGAGCTCAAGTAATCTTCCCATCTCAGCCTCCCAAGTAGCTGGGACTACAAGCACATGCCACCACACCTGGCTAATTATTTTTTTGTAGCGATAAGGATTCACCATGTTGCCCAGGTGAGTCTCAGAACACAGGCTTAAGAATTCCTCCTATATTGGCCTCCCAAAATGCTGGGGTTATAGGCATAAGCCACTGCGCCTGGCTGAGAATATATTTTTTTTCCTTTCTTTTGTAGACAGGATCTCATTTTGTTGTGTAGGCTGCTCCTGAACTCCTGGCCTCAAGCAGTCCTTCCATCTCAGCCTCCCAAAGTGCAGGGATTACAGGTGTGAGCCACTACACCCAGCAGTTGGTGCAATTTCATTTTAATACAAGTGAGGAAGTTAAGATACAGAGGTAAGTTACTTGTAAGGTAGAAAAGCTGGTTAGCTGAAGAGCTTGAGTTAGTATCTTAGGCTTTTATATTATTTCTTCCCACTATTCCTGGCTCCCTGGTCCTCAATTTTAATTTGTGGCCTTAAGAAGCCTGGGGTATGGCCAGGCACGGTGACTCACATCTGTAATTCCAGCACTTTGGGAGGCCGAGGCAGGAGGATCAGGAGGTCAGGAGATCGAGACCATCCTGGTTAACATGGTGAAACCCTGTCTCTACTAAAAATACAAAAAATTAGCTGAGCCTGTAGTCCCAGCTGCTCAGGAGGCTGAGGCAGGAGAATGGTGTGAACCCAGGAGGTGGAACTTGCAGTGAGCCAAGATTGTGCCCCTGCACTTCGGCCTGGGCGACAGAGCGAGACTCCATCTCAAAAAAAAGAAGCCTGAGGTGCCAAAAATGTTTGGGGCTATCTATATTTTGTGTTACTCCTTAGCCTTTTTTTTTTCCTTTTAGTTCTTCACCACTGCACACTTGGCAGGATGTATTTCATTTTAAAACTTGCCAATCCATGTCCTTCACTCCCATACTATAGGGCTAAGCAACCAAAGCAAACTGATTCTGCAATGCTTCTAAATAGTTATTCCTGCTCATTATTTTAGCTAGATGTATTCTAAAGTCTTTATCTCAAAGAGTTGAATCAAAGGTTCGTCTACTCCTCCAACATGATTGTGCTGACAAGCCTCTCAGCTGAGCCATCTAATATGCAGGGTGGCAGGGATGAAGTCACCATTACTGTCCAACAGCTTTTATTTTAAGCTGGTGTGGGCTGGGCATATTAAAGACAGGCAAAAGAAAAATAACTTGGAGAGTTGCCATTGAGGATATATCCACAGTGAGCCAACAGCACCCACACAAGCAGCCCTCGTCTGTATAATGCCCTGTACTGGGTCTTGAGGGAGATTAAAAAGAAAGATCTGTTCCACCCTGGGGAACTTGAGATGTGGCAATAGCACACAAATGTAGGCAGATTTATAGTTCTAAGCAGAGTTCCAATAGCTAAGCTAAGGGAAGGAGAGTCAGGAGGTAAGCTGTTAGCTGAATTTTATTAAAGACAGATTACTTACTAGTAAAGATAAGGTGGGACCTCCCGTGCTTGGGCTGCAATATTTTAAGTCCCAAGTGACTGTTGAATTCTCACTTTGCAGTTGGAAAAATAAGCTGTTTTTGGCCAGATAAACAGTGTAAGAGGTCATTTCTGCTCTAGAGGAACATGTAACCTAATTGAGACACTTCTACATATAATGCAAGATAGCATATGGTTAGTCAGGTAGTAGAATTCTGAGAAGAGAAAATCCAACTGGACTCATAAGGTAAATATAAGTGGTGGAAATGGAAATTTAACTGGGCCTTGAAAGGTGGGTAGTATTTAAACAGTCCAGTTACTTAATAAGTGCCCACAATATGCCCAGCATTGTGCTAAAATACAAGGTAAATGATATGTGGCTGCCTCTTTCAAGGAGATTACATTGTAATGGTGGAACTACACATGAAGAAATCATATTACAGTGTTATACTTGCAGCAGTGGTGGTCTAGCTATACAGAGGAATAGGGATGAGTAATTAATAATAGTTGCTTTTTTTTTTTTGAGACAGTCTCACTTGATCATCCAGGCTGGAGTGCAGTGGTGTGATCTTGGCTCACTGGAACCTCCACCTCTGGGTTCAAGTGATTCTGCCTCAGCCTACTGAGTAGCTGGGATTACAGGCATGTGCCACCACGCCCTGGTAATTCTTGTATTTTTGGTAGAGATGGTGTTTCACCATGTTGGCCAGGCCAGTCTTGAACGCCTGACCTCAAGTGATCCACCCACCTCGGCCTCCCAAAGTGCTGGGATTGCAGGCTTGAGCCACTGCTCCTGGCCTGATTTTTTTTTTTCTTTTTGAGATAGAGTCTCGCTCTTGTTTACCAGGCTGGAGTGCAGTAGTGAGATCTCGACTCACTGTAACCTCCGCCTCCTGGGTTCAAGCTATTCTCCTGCCTCAGCCTCCTGAGTAGCTGGGACTACAGGCGACTGCCACCGCACCTGGCTCATTTTTATACTTTTAGTAAAGACTGTGTTTCTCCATGTTGGCCAGGCTGGTCTCGAACTCCTGACCTCAGGTGATCTGCCTGCCTCAGCCTCCCAAAGTGCTAGGATTACAGGCGTGAGCCACCACGCCCAGCTGTGGTTTTTTGTTTTTGTTTTTGTTTTTGTTTTGAGACAGGGTCTTGCTCTGTTACCCAAGCTGGAGTGCAGTGGTGTGATCTCAGCTCACTGCAACCTCCACCTTTTATGTTTAAGCTATTCTCGTGCCTCAGCCTACCGAGTAGCTGGGACTACAGCTGCGCACCACGATGCCCGGCTAATTTTTGTATTTTTAGTAGAGACGGGGTTTTGCCATGTTGACCAGGCTGGTCTTGAACTCCTGACCTCAAGTGATCTGCCTGCCTCGACCTCCCAAAGTGCTGGGATTACAGGTGTGAGCCGCCATGGAGGCCTAGTATTTTGAGTACTTACTATGTGTCAAGCCCCATGCTAAGTGCTTAATTTACATCTCATTTAATCCTCACAACAATTTTATGAAGTATATACTCTTAGTATGTCCATTATACAAATGGTAACACTAAGACAAAATAACTTGCCTAAGCCCTAAGTCACACAGCTTCTGAGAGCAGTGACAGGATTTACTCCGCTGCCTGCAGAGGGATAGGGAAAAGAATGGTCAGGAAAGGTTTCAGGAGAAAGTTCTGAAGGATGAGCAGGATTTCTCCAGAATGGTAAGGTGAAAGGGGGCATTTTGGTAGAGGGACTAACAAGTAGAGAAGGATGAGAGGGATGGACTCTTTGGTGTTTCTATAGTGACAGTATCAAGTGAGTCCTGGAGAGTGTCTGGAGACCTGGCCAGGAAGGTAGACAGGAGTCATGTTACACAGGATATGATATGCAGGCAGGCCTAGGTTACAAACAAGGGATATAGTCAGATTTGTGTTTTAGATAGGTTGCTGCCAAGTTGTGTGGAAAAGGGATTTAAAGGGGGATGGATTTAGTGATGGACTGGTTCTAGTGTTAGAATGCCTAGTGTTAAATCCTGATTTTGGCCGGGCATGGTGGCTCACACCTGTACTTTCAGCACTTCGGGAGGCCGAGGCAGGTGGATCACCTGAGGTCAGAAGTTCAAGACCAGCCTGGCCAACGTGGTGAAACCCCCGTCTCTAGTAAAAATACAAAAATTAGCCAGGTGTGGTGGCGGGTGCCTGTAATCCCAGCTACTCGGCAGGCTAAGGCAGGAGAATTGCTTGAACCCAGGAGGTGGAGGTTACAGTGAGCCGAGATCAAGCCACAGCACTCCAGCCTGGGCTATAAGAGTGAAACTCCATCTTGAAAAAAATAAAATTTTTAAATCCCGGTTTGTTTTTTTAATAACTCTGGACAAGTTTCTTTAATTTTCTGCCTCAATTTACCTACTTGCAGAATGGTAAAGATATGGTACCGGCCATGAGGGTGATTGTAATGATTAAGCAAGATAAGGCTTGTAAAGTCCTTACTTCAGGGACTACAGAAGTGCGTAAAACATGGTTCCGGCCGGGCGCGGTGGCTCACATCTGTAATCCCAGCACTTTAGAAGGTGAAGGTGGGTGAATGGCCTGATGTCAGGAGTTGGAGACCAGCATGACCAACATGGTGAAACCCTGTCTGTACTAAAAATATAAAATTAGCCAGAAGTGGTGGTGCATGCCTGTAATCCCAGCTACTTGGGAGGCTGAGGCACGATAATTGCTTGAACCTGGGAGGCATAGGCTGCAGTGAGCCGAGATTGCACCATTGCACTCCAGCCTGGGCAACAAGGCGAAACTCCGTCTCCAAAAAAAATAAAACATGGTTCCTGCCCTCAAGGAGTTTACAGCCTATAGAGGGATATAATAAAAACAAATAGACAAGGAATTAGAAGGGATTGGTGCTAAGACAGGGATAAACACAAAATGCTCTAGAAGCACAGAGTAGGGGAACCTACCCAATTTGAGAAGGTGGGGAAGGACAGGAAAATCCTCTCAGAGAAAATAGCTTCTAAGCTGAGATCTGATTAAGTAGAAGAATTTATTCAGGTAAAGGGGGTAGATCGGGAAAGGGGTCTTCTGGGTGGAAAGAACTATGTAAAGTGATTCAGAGTTATTACATTCTGCAAACTGGGACTAATTCAGAGTAACTGTAGTGAGCATCCAAGGGGCAAGGCCAAGCTGGGCATAGTGGCAGGTGCCTGTAATCCCAGTTACTCAGGAGGCTGAGGCAGGAGAATCGCTTGAATCCGGGAGGCGGAGGTTGCAGTGGGCCGAGTTAGCACCATTGCACTCCAGCCTGGGCGACAAAGTGAGATTCTGTCTCAAAAAATAATAAATGAAGTATCAATGGTGAAGTTTGAAGTAACTCAGGTGAAGTAACACCTAAGTGGAAATTCCATACTCAGTAAACCATTATCATGGACTACTTGAATTGTAAGACACTTTGTTATGTTGCTACAATATTTCAGGTGAGAGATGGTTAGGAACCAAGGAAAGTGATGACAGTGGGTATAAAGAAGAGTAGACAGGGCTGGGCACGGTGGCTTATGCCTGTAATCCCAGCACTTT
The DNA here is from genome assembly GCF_003255815.1 of Theropithecus gelada. NCBI lineage: Eukaryota > Metazoa > Chordata > Mammalia > Primates > Cercopithecidae > Theropithecus > Theropithecus gelada. The sequence goes on along the minus strand of NC_037668.1, from coordinate 15,944,558 downwards.
GGGAGACTGAGGTAGGCGGGGATCACCTGAGGTTGGGAATTCAAGACCAGCCTGGCCAACATGATAAAACCCCGTCTCTACTAAAAATAGTAAAAATTAGCTGGGCGTGGTGGCGGGTGCCTGTAATCCCAGCTACTACTCAGGAGGCTGAGACAGGAGAATCACTTATCGCAGGGGGCGGAGGTTGCAGTGAGCCAAGATCGCACCATTGCACTCCAGCCTGGGCTACAAGAGCAAGACTCCATCTCAACAAAAAACCCAAAAACCAAATACAAAAGAAAAAGGACTTGGCCGGGCGCGGTGGCTCAAGCCTGTAATCCCAGCACTTTGGGAGGCCGAGACGGGCGGATCACGAGGTCAGGAGATCGAGACCATCCTGGCTAACACGGTGAAACCCCATCTCTACTAAAAAATACAAAAATATAGCCAGGCGAGGTGGCGGGCGCCTGTAGTCCCAGCTACTCGGGAGGCTGAGGCAGGAGAATGGCGTAAACCCAGGAGGCGGAGCTTGCAGTGAACTGAGATCTGGCCACTGCACTCCAGCCTGGGCGACAGCGCGAGACTCCGTCTCCAAAAAAAAAAAAAAAAGAAAAAGGACTTGAGTATCCATTTGATTTGGCAGTTAGTAACCTTTTTGAAACCAATTTCAGTGGATTTGTAGAGGTGAAATCTGGCTTGTAGAACTAAGTAATGTGGAGAGGTTTTGTGGTTGTTTTAGGATGGGAGCAATTCAGGTATATTTATTGAAACAGTGAAAGGAATAAGTAAAACCTGGAGCTCAGTAGAGAAAGCCAAAAAGCAGGGTTCTGAAGACAAAGGAGATGAAATGAGCACAGGTGGATATGGTTTAGTTACATGGTCTACTTCTGCAGACATTTGCTGAGCACTTACCCATGTGCCAGCCGTGTGGGGTTAGCCTAGTTGGGAAGCCAACTGAGGAAGAAAGTGGTCTCAGGTAGGACTATATATGCCTCATCCTGCTGGAGACTCAAGGTGAAAATATAACAGTAAACTCCCAGCTGTTTGTTATTGACTGGGGCTAAGTAATTTATAGGAGTCCTTGTCTGACAGCTTTAGTCAGACTTGTAAAGTAGGATGTTAGAGGCTGGGCGTGGTGGCTCAAGCCTGTAATCCCAGCACTTTGGGAGGCCGAGACGGGTGGATCACGAGGTCAGGAGATCGAGATTATCCTGGCTAACATGGTGAAACCCCGTCTCTACTAAAAAATACAAAACCAAAAACTAGCCAGGCGAGGTGGCGGGCGCCTGTAGTCCCAGCTACACGGGAGGCTGAGGCAGGAGAATGGCATAAACCCAGGAGGCGGAGCTTGCAGTGAGCTGAGATCCGGCCACTGCACTCCAGCCTGGGCAACAGAGCGAGACTCCGTCTCAAAAAAAAAAAAAAAAAGGATGTTAGAGAGGTGGGAGTGTAAAAAGTATAGACATAAAAGGACATAGAACAGAGGAGGGGCTAGGCCTAATGACTCAGGCCTGTAATCCTGACAGTCTGGGAGGCTGAGGCAGGGGGATTGCTTGAGTCCAGGAGTTCAAGACCAGCCTGGACAACATGGTAAGAACTCATCTCTACAAAAAATAAAATTAGCCAGGCATGGTGGCACACGCCTATAGTCCCAGCTACTTGGGAGGGTGAGGTAGGAAGATCTCGACGCAGGAGTTCAAGACTGCAGTGCACAATTACCATGCTTGTGAATAGCCACTGCACTCCAGCCTGGGCAACATAACCAAACCCCATCTCTTTAAAAAGGTGGGAAGGGGGTAGTTAGGAAGCAAGCAATGTTGAGGTTCTAATAGATTGCTACCATAAACATGTGCCAATCCATATCTTTGTGCTATTTTTCTCTAGAAGCACCTAGCTCCCTGGGCACAAGAGCAGGGAAGACATTATTGTTTAGATCCTGGGTCGTGATTTGTAGATGGATAAAGTATACTAAGAAGGAAGCAAGGGGATGAAAGTGCTGGTGAAAGATTGTGTAAGGAATCTCTCTGATTATGGCTAGATAAGAAAATAGGCTAAGGAAGGGGTGATAAACTGGTCAAGCCAGGCGCAGTGGCCCACACCTGTAATCCCAGCATTTTGGGAGGCTGGGGTTGGTGGATCACGAGGTCAGGAGTTTGAGACCAGCCTGGCCAACATAGTGAAACTCTACTAAAAATACAAAAAATGATCTGGGTGTGGTGGTATTCGTCTGTAATCCCAGCTACCAGGGAGGCTGAGGCAGGAGAATGTCTTGAACCTGGGAGGCGGAGGTTGCAGTGAGGCAGGATTGCGCCATTGCACTCCAGCCTGGGTAACAGGAGCAAAACCCTGTCTCAAAAAAAAAAAAAACTCTGGTCAAGAGAATTATTTGTTTCTTTCTTTATTATTTATCTATTTTTTGTTTTTTTTGTGTGTTTTTTTTGAGACGGAGTCTCGCTCTGTCGCCCAGGCTGGAGTGCAGTGGCCGGATCTCAGCTCACTGCAAGCTCCGCCTCCCGGGTTTACGCCATTCTCCTGCCTCAGCCTCCCAAGTAGCTGGGACTACAGGCGCCCGCCACCTCGCCTGGCTAGTTTTTTGTATTTTTTTTAGTAGAGACGGGGTTTCACCGTGTTAGCCAGGATGGTCTCGATCTCCTGACCTCGTGATCCGCCCGTCTCGGCCTCCCAAAGTGCTGGGATTACAGGCTTGAGCCACCGCGCCCGGCCTATTATTTATCTATTTTTAAGAGAACCCTTTATAAAGTCAAAGAGCAGATGATTTAGAAGCAGAAATGATTAACCTGGAAGTTCAGCACATTGTAGCAAGAATATAAAATTTTAGATTGGAGCCAAGTGGTGGCTCATGCCTGTAATCCGAGCACTTTGGGAGGGGAAGATTGCTTATGCCCAGGAGTTCGATACCAGCCTGGGCAACAAAATGAGACCCCCATCTCTACAAAAAATTTAAAAATTAGCCATGCATGATGGCATGCGCCTGTGGTCCCAGCTACATGGGAGGCTGAGGCGGGAGGATAGTCTGAGTCCAGAAAGTGAAGGCTGAAGTGAGCTGTGTTTGCACCACTACACTCCAGCCTGGGCAACAGAGTGAGACTCTGTGTATAAATAAATAAAACTAAGGGAGTTTATTCACATCCAGCTGTGAAAGTAGTTTGCTAATGTATCTGGAGTTTTGCTGTTATCTTTTGTTAAAAATCAACTTGCTGGGGTGAGGTGGCTCACACCTGTAATGCCATCACTTTGGGAGGCTGAGGTGGGAGGATCACTTGAGTACAGGAGTTTGAGACCAGCCTGGGCAATGTAGGGACACCCTGTATGAAAAATTTTAAAAAAAATTCGCCAGGCGTGTTATGTGCCTGTAGTTCCAGCAATGGGAGGCTGAGGTGGGAGCATCGATTGGGCACAGGAGGTTGAGGCTGTAGTGAGCTGTGATTGTACCATCGCACTCCAGCCTGGGCAACAGAGCAAGACCCTGCCTCAATAAATAAAATAGAGTAGCATCAAATTGATACATATCCTAGAGTAGTTACCTTTTTTTTTCTCTGAGCTCCAACAGGAAACAATAGTATTTACATTTTTAACTGAAGACAAAACTCTGCATAGGAGAAATTCAAACATCAGACATATGAGGGTGTTTTTTGGCAGAGGCAACTTACTGTCAATAAAGTCACCCCTGGTGAATGCCACCTGCTGACATGTACAAAAGAAAAGTCATACAGTGATCATGAGTCCTGGTTTGACCTTAAGGTCCACGTCTGAAGTGTCGTTTATGATTAGGGAAGTCTGAGTCATCCTTAGGCTTCCTCTATTGCATTTGAGTCATTTCCTTGTCTACAGACCCAAACTGTACAGCCCAGGATATTTCTGAAAAGAAATATCCAGGCCGGGCGCGGTGGCTCAAGCCTGTAATCCCAGCACTTTGGGAGGCTGAGACGGGCGGATCACGAGGTCAGGATATCGAGACCATCCTGGCTAACACGGTGAAACCCCGTCTCTACTAAAAAATACAAAAAAACTAGCCGGGCGAGGTGGCGGGCGCCTGTAGTCCCAGCTACTCGGGAGGCTGAGGCAGAAGAATGGCGTGAACCCGGGAGGCGGAGCTTGCAGTGAGCTGAGATCTGGCCACTGCACTCCAGCCTGGGCGACAGAGCAAGACTCCGTCTCAAAAAAAAAAAAAAAAGAAATATCCAAAAGTACAGAGTTTTGGAACTAAAGGGACATTTGAGATCATTGAGTTCAGTATACTCGTTTTACAAATGGTGAAACTAAGGCCAAGAGGAGCATGTCCTTGGCCTGATTGCACAGCCTCTGTGGGGCAATTTTGCCTATATCAAGAAGGGTATAGGAAAATATCCTATTCTCTAGAACCACCTGATTTCACAGCAAATCTGGATTCTGGCTTGAATTTATTTCTGTCAGAAGTAAACTAAAAATATTTGGTGTGAAAGTCTGAGAGGGACTCAGGCCCCAGGGGAACAAGCAGGCATCTGTGGTATATCCCCCTCAAATGGTTTTTTGTTTGTTTTAGACAGAGTTTTGCTCTTGTTTCCCAGGCTGGAGTGCAGTGGTGCAATCTTGGCTCACTACAACCTCTGCCTCCCGGATTCAAGCCGTTCTCCTGCCTCAGTCTCCCGGGTAGCTACCACACCCGGCTAATTTTTTGTATTTTTAGTAGAGACAGGGTTTCATCATGTTGGCCAGGCTGTTCTTGAACTCCTGATCTCAGGTGATCCACCCGCCTTGGCCTCCAAAGTGTTGGGATTACAGGTGTGAGCCACCATGCTCGGCCCCCCTCAAATGGTTTTATCTGTCACACTGGTGCCCCTGCAATGGACAAAGGAGACGTTTCCTGTAGGACCAGCATCTCTGTACTCAGGTTTTTCAGTCTTGGAACTGCTGACATTTTGGGCCAAGTAATTCTTTGTTGCAGGGACTGTCCTGTGCATTTCAGGATGTTTAACAGCATCTTTGTCCTTTACCCATTAGTTGCTTAATCAGAACAATCAGAAAAGTCTGGGCCCAGACATTGCCAGTTGCCCCCTGGAGTTGCCTGGTTGAGAATCACTGTGCTGACTTAAGAAAGGGGCTCTTGTTGTAATCCCAGCACTTTGGGAGGCTGAGGTGGGTGGATCACAAGGTCAGGAGATCGAGACCATCCTGGTTAACACAGTGAAACCCCGTCTCTACTAAAAATACAAAAGTTAGCCGGGTGTGGTGGTGGGCATCTGTAGTCCCAGCTACTCGGGAGGCTGAGGCAGGAGAATGGCCTGAACCCGGGAGGCGGAGCTTGCAGTGAGTGGAGATCGCACCACTGCACTCTAGCCTGGGCAACAGAGAGAGGCTCTGTCTCAAAAAATAAATAAATAAAAGGTGGGGGTGCTCTTGTAACTCGGGTTTGGGCCCATTTAGTCCTCATGGCAGTATCTATACTTATTCCTGCATCCCCATGCCTAGCTGCCTTTTTCTCACCTTTCTTTCTGGGGCTACCACACCTTTATCAGATGAGATCCTCCAACCTCTTTTTACCCTCAGTATCTCCAAAAGTGCCACCTGGGTTGAAAATGAGAAGCAAAGCATCTACCCTTCCCCCTCTTGCACCAAGGGTGTCCCTTATTAGATAGGAATTTACATAATTGGTAAAAATAAGATATCATGGGCTGGCCACAGTGGCTCACACCTGTAATGCCAGCATTTTGAGAGGCTGAGGCAGGAGGAATTCTTGAGCCCAGGAGTTTGAGACCAGGCTGGGCAATATAGTGAGACCTTGTCTCTACAAAAAATTTTAAAATTAACTGAGAGTGGTGGCAGGCGCCTGTAGTCCCAGCTACTCAGGAGGCTGAGGCAAGAGGATTGCTTGAACTTGGGAGGAGGAGGCTGCAGTAAGCCAAGATCACACCACTGCCCTCCAGCCTGGGTGACAGAGCCAGACTCTGTCTCCAAAACAAAAGACAAAGTGCGTACAAGGCTCAGCTCTTAACTGACTGCTATGAATCAAGGAAAGACCCCTTCCTTGAGGGTGTGCTGGGAGAGGGGGATAGATGAGAGCATACCAAGAGAATCTGCCTTTTTTGCGCAATTTCCCCTTGACTCAGCGGTCACACTTCCCTTCCCCAGCCCACACTTGTCCTCACCAGTGCCTGTATTTAGAAATGCAAGCCCGTGTTGTCATAGAAAAACAGAAACCAGATGGTTGCTATGGAGATTTGTTTAAATACACCTAGAACATGGCCCAGACTCTGGCAGTGGTGAGTAGCAATTCTTACTAGGACCTGCATTTTTCTTCCTCTTAATTTGCTATTTCCCCAACCTTTTCTATTCTTGCTACATTTTCATGCTTCTCACTCCTGCTCCCAAATGCCACTTCCCACCTACCAGTACTGTTCTTAAACATCTCCTGTGTCTCAGGAAGTCACTGTTTAAGAACAGACTTATTTACCCTTTTGAGCCTTAGTCCCTTAATCTGTAATATGGGAATAATCTGTAATATGGGAATAATGACATTAAAAACTTTATATGGGGCCAGGTGCAGTGGCTCAAGCATGTAATCCCAGCACTTTGGGAGACCAAGGCAGGTGGATCACTTGAGTTCAGGAGTTCAAGACCAGCCTGACCAACGTAGTGAAAACCTGTCTCTACTAAAAATATAAAAATTAGCTGGACATGGTGATGCACACCTGTAATCCCAGCTACTTGAGAGGCTGAGGCAGGAGAATTGCTTGAACCCGGGAGGCAGAGGTTGCAGTGAGCTGAGATCGTGCCACTGCACCCCAGCTTGGGCAACAGAGCGAGACTGTCTAAAAAAAAAAAACCTTGTATGGGCTGGGCTGGGCATGGTGCCTCATGCCCACAATCACAATCCCAGCATTTTGGGAGGCCAAGATGGGAGGATCACTTGAGCCCAGAAGTTTGAGACCAGCCTAGGCCACAAAGACAGATCCCATCTCTACAAAAAAAAAAAAAAAAAAAAACTTAAAAATTAGCCAGGTGTGGTGGCACGCACTTGTGGTCCCAGCTGTACCAGAGGCTGAAGCAGGAGGATCCCTTGAGCCCAGGAGGTCAAGGTTGCAGTGAGCCATGTCTACACCACTGCACTCCAGCCTAGGCAACAGCCTGTCCCAAAAACGAAACTAAAAATCTTATATGCTTTTGTTAGAATTTAAAAAGAGGGGCTGGGCAGGGTGGCTCACGCCTGTAATCCCAGCACTTTGGGAGGCCGAGGCAGGTGGATTACTTGAGGTCAGGAGTTCGAGACCAGGCTGACCAACATGGTAAAACCCCGTCTCTACTAAAAAATACAAAAATCAGTCTAGCATGGTGGTGGGCACCTGTAATCCCAGCTATTCAGGAGGCTGAGGCAGGAGAATTGCTTGATCCCGGGAGGCAGAGGTTGTGGTGAGCCAAGATCATGCCACTGCACTCCAGCCTGGGCAACAGAATGAGACTCTGTCTCAAAAAGAAACTTGTATCATGGCTGGCAAAGTATATAATAAATGGAATTTGGTTTTATGCTAAAATAAAATCCTAGAGCCAGGTGTGGAGGCAAGTGCCTATAATCCCAGCTACTCGGAGGCTGAGGCAGGAGGATTCGTTGAGCCCAGGAGTTCAAGACCAGCCTGGGCAACATAATAAGACCTCATCTCAAAAAAAATAATAATAAAAATAAAAATCCTACTCTAGGGCACCTGGGAACCAACCAGTGGGTGCCTTTGGAAATCCTGGTTTATGCTTCCTCTCAGACAGTGGGAAAAGCTATTGTGGGAGTTTCCCCTGCCATGTAGACTGATGGAAGAGCACAATTGTGGAGGAGCAGGATTGCTTTGTTTTGTCTTTGTTGTACTCAGCAGCGGGAAAGCTGTTTAAGGAAAGAATCTGGTCATATGACCTCCTTTCTGCAATTGGAAATGAACGCCACAGGGAGCAGAAGATGTAAGACACAGAATCATCCTTGCCTGGCTAAAATGGAAGAGGATAAAGGAAGCAGAATACTTTCCGGGCTTTTGGCTTTTATTACCCTCCTCTGACAGACCCCTGTCCAAGAGGCTGGCTGTGTTGTTGTGCCAGGCTAGAGCTTGTTCCTATTATAAAATCTGTGTGTGATGTCTGTTGAGTTTTTTGGAAAACAAAAAACTTATATTTAAAATACAAGGTATTAGAGGGCAGATAATTCCACCCTTGGAAATAAGAAAGAGTTTCTTTTTTTCAGCTTGAATGTACTGTACAGCTGTGTTTCTGCGGTAGGTCTCAGCTCTTAGTGAGGAACCAGAAAAAGGAAAACATTACCCACTTTGCATTTCACTTCTGTTCTTTTCCTGTGAGACAGATATTACTATCCTATTTTTACAGGTTAAAAAGCACAGATCAGGCCGGGTGCGGTGGCTTACGTCTGTAATCCCAGCACTTTGGGAGGCCAAGGTGGGTGGATCACGAGGTCAGGAGATCGAGACCATCCTGGCTAACACTGTGAAACCCCGTCTCTACTAAAAATACAAAACATTAGCCGGGCGTGGTGGTGGGCGCCTGTAGTCCCAGCTGCTCGGAGGCTGAGGCAGGAGAATGGCATGAACCCAGGAGGCGGAGCTTGCAGTGAGCCGAGATGGTGCCACTGCACTCCAGCCTGGGCGACAAAGCGAGACTCTGTCTCAGAAAAAAAAAAAAAAAAAACACACAGATCAATTGAAAAAGAACTGGATGGATAACTACTAAACTGAGAATTGTTACAACCAGGCACACTAGCTCACGCCTGTATTCCCAACACTTTGGGAAGCTGAGGCGGGTGGATCACGAGGTCAGGAGATCGAGACCATTCTGGCCAACATGGTGAAACTCCGTCTTTACTAAAAATACAAAAATTATCTGGCTGTGGTGGCGCGTGCCTTAATCCCAGCTACTCGGGAGGCTGAGGCACAAGAATTGCTTGAACCCAGGAGGCGGAGGTTGCAGGGAGCTGAGATCGCACCACTGCACTCCAGCCTGGCAACAGAGCGAGAAAAAAAAAAAAAAAAGAAAGAATTGTGGTTACTTCCAGAAGAGAATTAGGGGAATGAGATTGGAAGTGGTAATCATAGGAACTTTAGTGCCATCTATATTTTCCTTTTTTCCAAGGAAAATATTCATGTATTGTTTAATTAAAAATTAAATTTTAAGCTTTGTGCAGTGGCAGTATCATAGCCATTGAGATTTGTCCAAGGTACAATTATTGCTAACTGAAAACGTTTCGGGCCAGGCGTGGTGGCTCATGCCTATAATCCCAGCACTTTGGGAGGCCGAGGCAGGTGGATCACGAGGTCAGGAGATGGAGACCATCCTGGCTAACACTGTGAAACTTCATCTCTACTAAAAATACAAAAATTAGCTGGGCATGGTGGCAGGCTCCTGTAGTCCCAGCTACTCAGGAGGATGAGGCAGGAGAATTGTGTGAACTCGGGAGGCGGAGCTTGCAGTGAGCCAAGATTGCGCCACTGCACTCCAGCCTGGGCGACAGAGTGAGACTCTGTCTCAAAAAAAAAAAAAAAAAAAAAAGTTTCTAACCAGGCACGGTGGTTCATGCCTGTAATCCCAATACTTTGGGAGGCCAAGGTGGGTGGATCACCTGAGGTCAGGACTTCGAGACCAGCACAGCCAACATGGAGAAACCCCATCTGCTAAAAGTACAGAAAGTAGCCGGGTGTGGTGGCACACTACTGTAATCTCAGCTAGTCGGGAGGCTGAGGCAGGAGAATCACTTGAACCTGGGAGGTGAAGGTTGCAGTGAGTCAAGATTGCACCACTGCACTCTAGCGACAGAGTAAGACTCCAGATTTCAGACTCTGTCAAAAAAAAAAAAAAAAAGAAAAGGTTTCTGTTGGCCAGGCACAGTGACTCACACCTGTTATCCCAGCACTTTGGGAGGCCAAGGCAGCCAGATCACTTGAGTCTAGGAGTTTTGAAACCAGCTTGGGCAACATAGAGAGACCCCGTCTTTACAAAACTTTAGCCAGACATGGTGGCACGTGGCGTGGAAGGATCACTTGAGCCTGTGAAGTCGAGGTTGTCGTGAACTGTGAGCTTGCCACTGCACTCCAGCCTGAGTGATAGAGTGAGCCCCTGTCTCAAAAAAAAAAAAAAAAAAAAAAAAAAAAAAATTTTCACATATCCCACTGTGATGACTTACAATATAGTTGACATTAGCAATTTTTGACAGTCTCTACAGAAACTGACTAAAAAAAAAAAAATTAAATTTCAAGCTGGGCATGGTGGCTCATACCTGTAATCCCAGCACTTTGGGAGGCCAAGGCGGGTAGATCACCTGAGGTCAGGAGTTCGAGACCAGCCTGGCCGACATGGTGAAACCTTGTCTCTACTAAAAATACAAAAATTAGCTGGATGGTGACGCATGCCTGTAATCCCGGCTACTTGGGAGGCTGAGGCAGGAGAATCACTTGAACCCAGGAGGCAGGAGGTTGCAGTGAGCTGAGATCGCGCCATTGCACGTTAGGCTGGGTAACAAAAGTGAAACTCCATCTCAAAAAAAAAAAAAATTAAATTTCAAATTAAAAGGTAAGGCTATTTTATAATTTTTTTTTTTTTTTTTTTAATTTGAGACAGAGTCTCACTCTATCACCCAGGCTACAGTGCAGTAGTGCAATCTTGGTCCACTGCAACCTCCACCTCCCGGGTTCAAACGATTCTCCTACCTTTGCCTCCCAAGTAGCTGGGATTATGGGCACCCGCAACCACACCTGGCTTATTTTTGTATTTGTAGTAGAGATGGAGTTTCACCATGTTCGCCAGGCTGGTCTCAAACTCCTGACCTCAAGTGATCTGCCCGTCTCGGCCTCCCACAGGCATGAGCCACGGCACCTGGCCCTATTTTATAAAATTGTAATGAAACTCAGAAAAGATAATTCATCTAAGATCACTTGATAAATGACAGACTCCAAAGCCCATGGCTACTTGACCAAATCACTTTGCTCTGTGTACATCGTTATAGAGAACTAGGTTTGGAGCCAAGAGGGACTCCTGATTTATCCCTCTCATGGGCAGTAGGTTTGTTCTAGTGGGCCCTTGGCCTTAGCTTGGTTTTCTTTATCAGTAAAGGAGAGTGTGACCAGATCATGCCATACCAACTTGATGGCCTAGGCCTAGAGCTTGGCTTGTGAGGTGTGACTAAATCACATAACCTCAGATAAGGAATGAGGGAAGATTTAAAGCAGGATTGATAAAGGAGATTATGTTTTACACTTAACAAAATCTTAAACTGGATGTTTCAGCTGGGGTATCAAGATCTAATAGATTTGAAACTCCAAAGGGAGACAGCAGATGGAAATGCAGTATTTGAAAGGAAGTTACCAAGGAACAGTTGCACAACTCTTGAACCCCCTCACCCATTTCAAGAGTATAAAAAGTGAAGACAGAAGGCCAGATGCAGTGGCTCACCCCTGTAATCCTAGCACTTTGGGAGCCTGAGACAGGAGGATCACTTCAAGCCAGTTCAAGACCAACCTGGGCAACATGGTGAGACCTTGTCTCCACAAAAAAAATAAAAAAATTAGGCTGGGCGCGGTGGCTCTCGCCTGTAATCCCAGCACTTTGGGAGGCCGAGGCGGGCAGATCACAAGGTCAAGAGATTGAGACCATCCTGGCCAACATGGTGAAACCCTGTCTCTACTAAAAATACAAAAAATTAGCTGGGCGTGGTGGCATGCGCCTGTAGTCCCAGCTAGTTGGGAGGCTGAGGCAGGAAAATCACTTGAATCTGGGAGGTAGAGAGATTGCAGTGAGCGCTGAGATCGCGCCACTGTACTCCAGCCTGGTGACAGAGCGAGACTCCATCTCAAAATAAAAATAAAAATAAAAATAATTTGTTTTAAAAAATTAAAAAGCCAGGGGCAGAGGCTCATGCCTGTAATCCCAGCACTTTGTGAGGCTGAGGCGGGCGAATCACTTGAGGTCAGGAGTTCAAGATCAGCCTGGCCAAATGGTGAAACTCCGTCTCTACTAAAAATACAAAATTAGCAGGGTGTGGTGACAGGCACCCTGTAATCCCAGCTACTCTGGAGGCTGAGGCAGGAGAATCACTTGAACTCGGGAGGTGGAGGTTGCAGTGAGCTGAGATCACACCAGTATACTCCAGCCTGGGCGACAGAGCAAGAATAATCCATCTTAAAAAAAAAAAAAATTAGCCAGGCATAGTGGTGCATGCCTGTAGTCCCAGCTACTACTCAGGAGACTGAGGCAGGAGGATCACATGAGTTTGAGGCTGCCAGGAGTTTGAGGCTGCCGTGAGCCATCATCATCCCACTGCACTTCAGCCTGGGCCACAGAGTGAGACCCTGTCTCAAAGAAACAACAAAAAAGTGGAGATTGGGTTTACAAAATGGCTTTCTTTGGAGAGAGCTACTACCATGCTGTGAGCCCTATTCAATCCCAAAGAGAAGAGGTGGGGAATGGCCAAGCAAGGTGGCTGACACCTGTAATCCCAGCACTTTGGGAAGCCGAGGTGGGTGGGTCACCTGAGGTCAAGAGTTTGAGACTAGTCTGGCTAACATGGTGAAAACCCATCTCTACTAAAAATACAAAAAATTAGCCAGGCACGGTGACGGGTGTCTGTAGTTCTGGCTACTTGGGAGGCTGAGGCAGGAGAAACACTTGAACCCGGGAGGTGGAGGTTGCACTGAGCCGAGATCGTGCCACTGCACTCCATCCTGGGCAACAAGAGCAAAACTCCGTCTCCAAAAAAAAAAAAAAAAAAAAGGCGAGGAGTAATTCTGTCTTCTCAATCCTAAAGTGGCTTCAAGACCACTGAAACATTTTGTATTTGTCCTTGTATCCAAGGATAATCATTAGACTGTGTATGACTCACAGTAGAGGAATTTCAAGGCAAAGACAGAGCCTGAGGTAACAAAGTAGAGAGTCACATCCTGGAAGTCGCCACACTGGCTTCTGATAAAGGGTCACATATACATGAATCCTGTGGACCATGTGTGGAGCCAGTTTAAATCCTACTCAAGAGAACTGTCTGGATGCATGGTGGGGCTCTTCATGTGGAAAAGACCACTGGAAAACAAAAGGATAGTGAGAGAGTGGTGGCCATAGAAATGGAATACATCACCTCACTTCAGGAAGTTGCCACTGCCTTTGGAAAGCGCCCCCAGGGAAGCCTCTGATGGAGACATACAAATGCTTATGAGATAATTCTTAACATCAGCCAGGCCTAGACAGCATGAAGCCGCTAATAACCCTCCTTCTTCATTCTGCCCCATTCCTAGAAATATCAGTGTAGCAAAAGGAGAGAAGCCAACTACCCCTCTTTCACAGAGGCGAGCTGGCTAGCTCTGTTGACCCTAGCTGTGGGGTAGAGAGATTCTTACTGATGATGAAAGCTCATGTGTTAATATATTTCTGAACCAAGAGTATGTTTTGCTACTTAAAGTGTTTGCAAAGACTGTTACCTAAAGGTGATCCACATCCGAGGAAAACCTCACTGAAATAAATTGTGCAGAGACAGGGAAAAACAAATTAAACTTTAATTTTCATTACATTTCTTCAGTTGATACTTGTTAAGCATTCCAGTTATAGTCATCTTTGTATTCTCTGAGGCACTTAATTGGCACTCATGATATTGAGATTATTCCTTCCAGTTTGTAGTGTGCCAAAGTACCTTTTGGTTAATATCCTCTCTATAATAAAACAACTCAAAAGACAGTTTTAGGGACTTAAATTTCAATAAATCTGGTTGATGCCAAGGAAACTTGAAATACATTGAAATAAAGTTAGTTGGAAGCTAACTATAAGATCATCTAGCTCCAGGCCAGGCACGTGGCTCACCCTGTAATCCCATCACTCTGGCACGTGGCTCACCCTGTAATCCCATCACTTTGGCACACCGAGGCAAGCAAAGCTCTTGACCTTAGGAGTTAAGAGACCAGCCTGGGCAACATAGCAGAACCCTGTCTCTTAAAAAAAAAAAAAAATCTAGGCCGGGCGCGGTGGCTCAAGCCTGTAATCCCAGCACTTTGGGAGGCCGAGACGGGTGGATCACGAGGTCAGGAGATCGAGACCATCCTGGCTAACAGGGTGAAACCCCGTCTCTATTAAGAAATACAAAAAACTAGCCGGGCGAGGTGGCGGGCGCCTGTAGTCCCAGCTACTCGGGAGGCTGAGGCCGGAGAATGGCGTGAACCCGGGAGGCGGAGCTTGCAGTGAGCTGAGATCCGGCCACTGCACTCCAGCCTGGGCGACAGAGCGAGACTCCGTCTCAAAAAAAAAAAAAAAAAAAAAAAAAAAAAAATCTAGTTCCAACGAATGCTTCCTCAGTGAATCTTTTTCACAGTATCCCTGGAAAGTGAACATTTAGTCTCTTGAATAACTCCAGTGTCTTGAAATCTACTATCTTCACCCTCATGAAAACTTCAAGAGTTTGAGGACCACTTCTTTCTTTCTTTCTTTTTTTTTTTTGAGACAGAGTCTCACTCTGTCACCCAGGCTGGAGTGCAGTGGCCAGATCTCAGCTCACTGCAAGCTCTGCCTCCTGGGTTTACGCCATTCTCCTGCCTCAGCCTCCCGAGTAGCTGGGACTACAGGCGCCCGCCACCTCGCCCGGCTAGCTTTTTGTGTTTTATTTTATTTTTTTTAGTAGAGACGGGGTTTCACCGTGTTAGCCAGGATGGTCTCGATCTCCTGACCTCGTGATCCGCCCGTCTCGGCCTCCCAAAGTGCTGGGATTACAGGCTTGAGCCACCGTGCCCGGCCAAGAATCACTTCTTTCTACAACAGCCTAAACATTCTCCCTCCCTTTAGCTAGTCCTCCTTGACATAGTGTGGACTCCTGGCATCACCTTGTCTACTCTCTGGATGAGCTCAAATGTGCCAATGTGCCTGTCTAACTTTGGTCCAGATGTGGCCTCACCAAGCCAAAAAGAACTAAACCATTATCTGCTTGCTTGTAGACCTGGACCATAAGAGAGCCCAAGGCCCCCTTAGGTTTTCTTCACTACTTATGCTACTGACTCACATCAAACTGACACCTAAGCTGGACATGGTGGTGCACACCTGTAGTCTTAGCTACTCGAGAGGCTGAGGCAGAAGATAGCTTGAGCCCCAGGAGTCTGAAACCGGCCTGGGCAACATAGCAAGATGCCCATCTGACTACTAACAAACACCTACAGGTGTTATGTTGGGGGTAAGGTAGGGTTGTTTTGATTTCATAATAATGCATTAATTTTATACAACATATAACAGATTAAAAACCAAAAAAAAAAAAAAAAGGCTGGGCGCGGTGACTCATGCTTGTAATCCCAGCACTTTGGGAGGCCAAGGCAGGCGGATCACTTGAGGTCAGAAGTTTGAGACCAGCCTGGCTAACATGGTGAAACGCCGTCTCTACTAAAAAAAAAAAAAAAACAAAAAAAACAAAATTAGCTGGCCATGGTGGCAGGCACCTGNAAAAAAAAAAAAAAAAAACTACAAACAAGGCCAAAGTCTTCCTTGGTGTTATTCCAAGTCCTGGTCCTTTCCTTCCAGAGATAAACACGGTTTAATTTTGATTAAATATCCTTCCAACCCTTTTTCTATGTATTTACATGTAGAAATATATGGGACTTTTTTTTTTTTTTATTGAGACGGGCCCGCTCTGTTGCCCAAGCTGGAGTATACTGGTGTGATCTCAGCTAACTGCACCCTCTGCCTCCCGGATCAAGCAATCCTCCCACCTTGGTCTCCAGAGTAGCTGGGACTACAGCACATGCCACCACGCCTGGATAATTTTCGTATTTTTTTTGTAGAGACAGTTTTGCCATGTTGCCCAGGCTGATCTCGAATTCCTGGACTCAAGTGATCTGCCTGCCTTGGCCTCCCAAAGTACTGAGATTATAGGCATGAGCCAACATACCCGGCTAGTTATATGAGACTTTTAAAACATAAATGGACGGGGCATAGTGCCTCACACCTGTAATCCCAGCACTTTGGGAGGCTAAGGCAGGAAAATCACTTGAGGCCAGGAGTTTGACACCATCCTGGGTAACATAGTTTTGTGTCTACAAAAACTAAAAAATAGCCGGGTGTGGTGGCACACAGTTGTAGTCCCAGCTACAGGGAGGCTGAGGTGGGAAGATTGCTTGAGCCCTGGAGGTCAAGGCTGCAATGAGCCATGATAGTGCCACTGGATTCCAGCCTGGACAATAGAGCCAGACCGGGTCTCAAAAAAAAAAAAAAAAAGTATCACATGGTTTGTATTATTCCAGATCTTCTTTTTACACTTAACATGTTTCAGAGAACTTGCATCTCCATATATATAAAGCTGTCTCATTCATAAGAACTGCTATATTGTATCCTATAGTATGAATGTATTACAGCTTACTTAACCATTCTGTTGTTGGACATATAGATTGTTTCCAATTGTTTGCTATTACAATGTTTCAGTGAAAATTATTTATGCCTCTTAGTGCTATATGGTAGTATTTCTCTAGGGTAAAATAAAAATAAAAAATATATATATATAAAATATTATTTTATTTTAGACAAAGTTTTGCTCTTGTTGCCCAGGCTGGAGTGCAATGGCATGATCTCGGCTCATTGCTACCTCAACCTCCTGGGTTCAAGCGATTCTCCTGCCTCAGCCTCCCGAGTAACTGGGATTACAGGCGTGCAACACCACGCCTGGCTAATTTTTTAATTTTTTGTAGAGATGGGGTTTCATCATGTTGGCCAGGCTGGTCTCAAACTCCTGACCTCAGGTAATCCACCCACCTCGGCCTCCCAGAGTGCTGGGATTACAGGCATGAGCCACTGTACCTGGAGTCTCTAGGGTAAATATTGAAAGTTGCTGGGTCACAGGGTATGCACATTTAAAAATTTTTTTTTTTAAGGGATGGAGTCTTGCTCTGTTGCCCAGGCTGGAGTACAGTGACACAATCTCGGCTCACTGCAACCTCCACCTCCTGGATTCAAGCGATTCTTCTGCCTCAGCCTCCCATGTAGCTGGGTCTACAGGTGCATGTCACCATGCCCAGCTAATTTTTATATTTTTAGTGGAGACGGTTTCACCATATTGGCCAGGCTGTCTCAAATTCCTGACCTCGTGATCCGCCCTCGGCCTCCCAAAGTTCTGGGATTACAGGTGTCAGCTACTGCACCCGGCATTTAAAAATTTAATATGTACTTTTTGCAACCTAGAACTCATTGTTCAGTATGAGTTTTGATACATATAAGAAGGGATATTATGATACCTGAGACAGTTAACTAATGGGAGTATTGATAGCCGTAAAGTTTGGTTCCAGGCCAGGTGCAGTGGCTCAAGCCTGCAATCCCCACACCGAGGTGGGAGTATTGCTTGAAACCAGGAGTTCAAGACCAGCCTGTGCAAGAAAGTAACAAACACCTCATCTCCACAAAAATATAAAAATTAGCTGGTATTGGGGCATGTGCCTGTAGTTGTAGCTACTCAGGAAGGGGAGGCTGAGGCAAAAGGATTGAGCCCAGGAGTTGGAGGCTGCACTGAGCTTTGATGGCACCACTCTACTCCAGCCTGGGTAGCAAAGACCTTGTCTCTTAATAAAAAAAGATTGATTCTAGGACTGTGGAATAGATGAACAGCATGGGATATGAGGGAAATCCTCAGCAGTATTAATTTTGCATTCCAATTTCAGGTTGACGGCACTTTGTTGGCTATCGATGGCTTTTTGTTTTAAAGGCTTTTATCTTGAGAACATGATGTCTGGAGTTAAAGGTATTGGCATATTCCACACATCTGTACTATTCTTGAGTGTGATCGCTTAAGGCGTCAAATTAAGAACCAGGCAGATCCCCACCACCTACACTATAAAGGACCCTAAAGTAAATTGGTTGAAGAAATTAGATCCCAAAGATTCTTGGTGAATTTTGAAGTCTTCATCAGTATATCCATATTAAAAGGAGCTGACAGGAAGCCAAAGTAATTATGCGCTGACAGGACAACTGGATCAGTTTCATTAAAAAGGCTAACTTGAAGATAAATCTTTTTACTCCAGCTCTTTAGAGGATCTGAAGTGACCTTGATGGACAGTGGAAGAAATCACAACATGGAATTCCTTGAATAAAAATGTATTGACTTTAAATAATTTGGTCTAATGTTACATATACACAATATAAAAACTATTTACAGCCAGGCACAGTGGCTCATGTCTGTAATCTCAGCACTTTGGGAGGCTGAGGCGGGCAGATCAGAAGGTCAAGAGATCGAAACCATCCTGGCCAACATAGTGAAACCCCGTCTCTACTACAAATACAAAATTAGCTGGCATGGTGGCGGGCGCCTGTAGTCCCAGCTACTTGGGAGACTGAGGCAGGAGAATCACTTGAACCCAGGAGGCAGAGGTTGCAGTGAGCCGAGATCATGGCATTGCACTCCAGCCTGGTGACAGAGCAAGAATCCATCTCAAAATAAACAACAAAAAAGAAAACCTCTTTACACTGTTAAAAAAAAAAATTGTAATATGTACTTACAGATTGCCCTAAATTGATTTAGATTCCCACCAACCTTGTAAGACTGCCATAAGCCATTTGCTCATACTTTCCTAATACTTGATATTAGATATGAGTGGTCATTTAATTTTTTTTTTTTTTTAAGAGACAGAGTCTCACTCTGTCGCCCAGGCTGGAGTACAGTGGCATGATCTTGGCTCACTGCAACCTCCACCTCCTGGGTTCAAGCAATTCTCTTGCCTCAGTCTCCTGAGTAGCTGGGATTACAGGCATGCACCACCACGCCCAGCTAATTTTGTATTTTTAGTAGAGACAGGGTTTCTCCATGTTGGTCAGGCTGGTCTCAAACTCCCGACCTCAAGTGATCCACCCGCCTTGGCCTCCCACAGTGCTGGGATTATAGGCATGAGCCACCGCACCCGGCAACTTTATTTTTTTTTTGATCTTTGCACTGAACTTTGCATTTGACCCATTTAAACTGCATCTTAGCTGGGTGCAGTGGGGTATGCCTATAGTCCCAGCTACTTCAGATGCTAACATGAGAGGATCATCTGAGGCCAGGATTTAAGGCTGTAGTGTGCTATGAATGCACCTGTGAATAGCAGCTGTGCTCCAGCATATAGAGACCCTGTCTCTAAAAAATGAAAAAACAAAAGAGAAAAAAACCCCACCTCATTAGATTTGGTCCTGCCTGCCAAGATCTCTTTATATTCTGATTCTGCTATCCAACATATTATCTCTACCAGATTATTGATGTCTACAAATGTGATAATCTGTCATCAACGTTCTTAACTAAACCATTTGTACAAACATTGAATAGGACAGCACTCGGAACAGTATGCACTAGACACTTGTAACTGGGTATTAATCCATTATTAGTTAATAGGATTCTGAGTATTGTTTACATTGCCTCCTCAGCCAATAGCAACTGGGAGCCTAGTTCAACTGGAACGTGCAGCTGCAGGGCCCCATTGTAGACTTCACAGAAGAGAGGTCTGAGTTCTGTGTCTCAAACCAAAAGGAGAAAAAAAAATTTTTTTTTTCTTTGAAACGGAGTTTTGCTCTTGTTGCCCAGGCTGGAGTGTGATGGCACGATCTTGGCTCACCACAACCTCTGCCTCCCGGGTTCAAGTGATTCTCCTGACTCAGCCTCCCTAGTAGCTGAGATTACAGGCATGCGCCACCACACCTGGCTAATTTTGTATTTGGGTTTCTTCATGTTGGTCAGGCTGGTCTCGAACTCCTGACCTCAGGTGATCCACTCACCTCAGCCTCCCAAAGTGCTGGGATTACAGGTGTGAGCCACCGCGCCCAGCCCAAAAGGAGAAAAATTTAAATTGAATAGTAAGCAAGTCTTCTACCCATTTCTTGGGCTTCTGTCATCTGGGTCATTTCCTCTAAAGATCTGCTTCTTTCATTTCAGAACCCACAAATTTTCTAAACGCCGATAAATTGTCATTCATTCTTCAATTTTGTATCACCTAGTTTGGGTCAACTACAGTTCCAATCTACCACATCCTTTCTGGCTTCACTTCTTTCCTTATTCACCTTGGACTTCATGGACTATGATCTCAAGACACTTTTACTACACTCTCAGTTACCTTTGTCTTTTGTTCTTTGGTCCCAACCACCTCACCCCTCCCCAGTTCTAGATCAACGTAACCTTTATGTTTATTTGCTTATTCAATAAATATTTATTGAGTGCCTGTTGATATGCCAACAGTTGTTCTAGGTATTGAGGACACAGATGTATTTTCTCTCCTTCTGAGTGTTGGCTTCTGTTTTATGGGAGAGCATTAGTTAATCAGGAGTCGGAACTGGTACCAATATGTGGTTTCCAGCCTTAACTTGGAAGTCCTCACGGAGAGCCAAATGCCTTGTCAATTTCTCACAGCTGCTCTCCTTAAGCACCTCTTTCTAGTCCCAGCCTCTGCCTTTTGTAGACCACCTTACAGTCTGCCTCAAAAGGATAATAGACAAACCAGTGCCACATTCCCCAGAGTTCTTCCCTTTCCTTTTCCTTTTCGCCCTCCCTACCCCGCCCTCCCCCAGGCTGGAGTAGTACGGTGGCACAATCTCAGCTTCCTGCAACCTCTGCCTCCCGGGTTCAAGCGATTCTCCTGCCTCAGCCTCCCCAGTAGCTGAGATTACAGGCGCCCGCCACCACGCCTGGCTAATTATTTTTGTATTTTAGTAGAGACAGGGTTTCAAATGATCTACCTGCCTTGGCCTCCCAAAGCACTGGGATTACAGGCATGAGCCAGCACACCTGGCCTCTTCTCTTTTCTCTTTTTCTTTTTCTTTTGTTTTCTTTTTACTTTTCTTTTCTCTCTTCTCTTCTCCTCTTTTCTCTTCCTTATTTCTTTTTCCTTTTTTCCCTCACTCTGTTGCCCAGGTGGAGTGCAGTGGCATGATCTCGGCTCAGTGCAACCTCCACCTCCCGGGTTCAATCGATTCTCCTGCCTCAGCCTCCTGAGTAGCTGGGATTACAGGCACCCACCACGATGCCCGGCTAATTTTTGTGTATTTAGTAGAGACAGGGTTTTGCCATGTTGGCCAGGCTAGTCTCCAACTCCTGACCTCAGGTGATCCACCCTCTTTCTCTGTCTCTTCTTTCCTTCTTTCTCTCTCTCTCTCCTCTCTCCTCTCTTCTCTCTCCTCTCTTCTCTCTTTGTCTTCTTTCTCTCTCTCTTTCTTTCTTCCCCCCCCCCCAGACCAGGTCTCACTCTGTAGCCCAGGATGGAGTATAGTGGCGCCATCACAGCTCACTGCAGCTTCAACTTCCCAGGCTCCAGCAACCCTCCCACCTCAGCCTCTGAGGAGCTAGGACCACAGGTACACACTGCCACACTTGGCTTTTTTTTTTTTTTAATGTTTTTTTAGAGATGGGGTCTCACTATGTTGCCCAGGCTGGTCTCCTGGGCTCGAGGGATCTTCCCATCTCAGCCTCCCAAAGTGCTAGGATTACACACATGAGCCACTGTGCCCGGCCACATTCCTCCTTTTGACCTCTACACTGTAAAGGCACCCATCTGTATGTATCTTCCTGCCTCGCTGAAGAAGAGGATCTCCTTACAAAGGCCTTATAACTCAGACCTTTACCCTCCCATCTGTCTCTTCTGAAATACTGCACCCTAACACTTATCCTTTCTCACTTTTATAATGTATTTTATTCTGCAAGGTCATTCTCTTTAACTTACAAGTATGTTTGATTCCCTCATTCTAAATAATCTTTCTTCAACCCGACCACCCTTCTGCTTTCTCTTCACCCTCACATTTCTTTTTTTTTTTTTTTTTTTTTTTTTGAGACGGAGTCTCGCTCTGTCGCCCGGGCTGGAGTGCAGTGGCCGGATCTCAGCTCACTGCAAGCTCCGCCTCCCGGGTTTACGCCATTCTCCTGCCTCAGCCTCCCAAGTAACTGGGACTACAGGCGCCCGCCATCTCGCCCGGCTAGTTTTTTGTATTTTTTAGTAGAGACGGGGTTTCACCGTATTCGCCAGGATGGTCTCAATCTTCTGACCTCGTGATCCACCCGTCTCGGCCTCCCAAAGTGCTGGGATTACAGGCTTGAGCCACCGCGCCCGGCCCACCCTCACATTTCTTGAAAAAGAAGTTTTATTTTCTTTTGAGATGCAATCTCACTCTGTCATCAGGCTGGAGTGTAGTGGCGCAATGTTGGCTCACTGCAACCTCCGCCTTCTGGGTTCAAACAATTCTCCTGCCTTAGCCTCCTGAATAGCTGGGATTACGGGTGCGCACCACCACGCCCAGCTAATTTTTGTATGTTTAGTAGAGATGGTGTTTCACCATGTTGGCCAGGATGGTCTTGATCTCTTGACTTTGTGATCCACCCACCTCGGCCTCCTAAAGTGCTAGGAATACAGGCGTGAGCCACCGTGCCTGGCCAGAAGTTTTCTTTTCTTTCTCTTTTTTTTTTTTTTATTTGTTATTATTTTTTTTTGAGACAGAGTTTTGCTCTTGTTGCCTAGACTGGAGTGCAATGGCGCTATCTTGGCTCACCGCAACCTCCCTCTCCTGGGCTCAAGCGATTCTCCTGCCTCAGCCTCCTGAGTAGCTGGGATCACAGGCATGCACCACCATGCCCGGCTAATTTTGTATTTTTAATAGAGACAGGGTTTCTCCACGTTGGTCAGGCTGGTCTCGAACTGCTGACCTCAGGTGATCCGCCCACCTCAGCCTCCCAAAGTGCTGGGATTACAGGTGTGAGCCACTGCGCCCGGCCTGGAAGTTTTATTTTCTTTCTTTTTTTTTTTTTTTGAGACAGAGTCTCGCTCTGTCGCCCAGGCTGGAGTGCCTGCCGTGGCGCAATCTCGGCTCACTGCAAGCTCCGCCTCCCAGGTTCATGCCATTCTCCTGCTTCAGCCTCCCCAGTAGCTGGGAATACAGGTGCCCGCCACCACCCCCAGCTAATTTTTTTGTATTTTTTAGTGGAGACAGAGTTTCACCGTGTTAGCCAGGAGGGTCTCGATCTCCTGACCTCATGATCTGCCCGCATCCACCTCCCAAAGTGCTGGGATTGCAGGCATGAGCCACCGTGCCCGGCCAGAAGTTTTATTTTCTATACCTTCTTCAGCTCTCTTAATTTGGCAACCCACTGAAATTAAGCTTTTGTCCTTATTACTTTACTACATCTATTCTCAAAATGCCTAATTGCCAAATACAATAGCCTATTTTCAGTCCTTATCTGAATTTTTTTCCAAACTCCTGACTTTCTTCCCAATTTCATCTATTCAGTGAGACAGAGGTCCCCAAATCCTGGGCTGCAGACCAGCACCAGTTCATGGCCTGTTAAGAACCGGGCTGCACAGCAGGAGATGAGTGACTGGCAAGTGAGCATCAGAGCCTGAGCTCCGCCTCCTGTCAGATTAACAGACATTAGTTTCTCATAGGATTGCAAACCCTATCGTGAACTATGCATGCAAGGGATTTGGGTTACATCCTCCTTATAAGAATCTAATGCCTGATGATCTGATGGAACAGTTTCATCCCAGTACCATTTCCACCTCCCGCATCCCCGCCCCCAACAGATCCATTGAAATATTGTCTTCCACAAAACCAGTCACAGGGCCAGGTGCCAGAAAAACAGCAGTGAGGCTGGGCGTGGTGGCTCACACCTGTAATCCCAGCACTTTGGGAGGCTGAGGTGGGCAGATCACTTGAGGTCAGGAGTTCAAGACCAGCCTGGCTAACATGGTGAAACCCTGTCTACTAAAAATACAAAAAATTAGCCGGGTGTGGTGGCAGGTGCCTGTAGTCCCAGCTACTTGGGAGGCTGAGTCAGGAGAATGGCATGAACCCAGGAGGCGGAGCTTACAGTGAGCCGAGATCGCACCACTGCACTGCAGCCTGGGTGACAAAGCAAGACTCCATCTCAAAAAAAAAAAAAAAAAGAGACGGTAAACCAGAGGGTAAACCAGTAAATACCCATCTTGAAAAAGACAGCAAGGAAATGTCCCTACCACAATCTTGGCTCTGAATCAGGGCTGCAAGTGGGGGATTGTGAAGACCTCCCCTGGGTATTCACAGGCTAGTCTTCATGAGTTTATAGTCTAAGTTTATACTACCTGAATAGACAGAAACACTTCAAGCCCGGAATTTTATTTATTTATTTATTTATTTATTTAATTTACTTGCTTACTTACTTACTGAGATGGAGTCTCCATCTGTTGCCAAGGCTGGAGTGCAATGGCGTGATCTCGGTTCACTGCAACCTCTGCCTCCCAGGTTCATGCCATTCTCCTGCCTTAGCCTCCCAAGTAGCTGGGATTATGGGCACCTACCACAATGCCCGACTAATTTTTGTATTTTTAGTTGAGAAGGGGTTTTGCCATGTTGGCCAGGCTGGTCTCGAACTCATGACCTCAAGTGATCTGCCCACCTGGGCCTTCCAAAGTGCTGGAATTACAGGCATGAGTCACCAAGCCTGACCAGGCCCAGGAATTTATTTTGAAGTAGTTATAGGGTAATAGTGACCTAATTGATAGGCATTGCAGAGAACCAAATACGAATCCTCTCTGGAGAAAGCTGCCTTCAAGGCAAACATAAAAAAAATTCCTGAAGTTCAGATGATAAACTATAAGGAAAAAAAAAATCCCTAGTGTTAAGTTCCTTTGAATATGTGTTCACTAATAAAAATCCCACAAACACAAAGCAACAGGAAGTAGGCCACCATGAATGAGAATGAGCAGCAATCATAAATAGCAGAATTACGTCCACAGAGACTTTGGATATTAGAATTATATTGCTGCATATAAAGAAGTATGTTTGCCAGGCGCAGTGGTTTATACCTGTAATCCTAGCACTGTGGGAGACCGGAGGTGCATGGATCCCCTGAGGTCAGGAGTTCAACACTAGCCTGGCCAATATGGTGAAACCCCATGTCTACTAAAAACACAAAAATTAGCTGGGCATGGTGGTGCATGCCTGTAGTCCTGGCTACCTGGGAGGCTGAGGCAGGAGAATCACTTGAACCCGGGAGGCAGAGGTTGCAGTGAACCAAGATAACACCACTGCACTCCAGTCCGGGTCACAGAGCAAGACTCCATCTCAAAGCAAAACAAAAAAGAAGTATGTTTAATATATATGTAAGCCTGATTCAAGCACCAGACAGAAAAAAACAATGTATCGCTAGGGAATAAACAACTAAAAATGACAAGACTTCCATAACCATTGCTTGGTTTAAAAAAAAAAAAAAAAAACAGGCCGGGCGCGGTGGCTCAAGCCTGTAATCCCAGCACTTTGGGAGGCCGAGGCGGGTGGATCACGAGGTCAGGAGATCGAGACCATCCTGGCTAACATGGTGAAACCCCGTCTCTACTAAAAATACAAAAAACTAGCCGGGCGTGGTGGCGGGTGCCTGTAGTCCCAGCTACTCGGAGGCTGAGGCGGGAGAATGGCATGAACCCGGGAGGTGGAGCTTGCAGTGAGCCGAGATCGCGCCACTGCACTCCAGCCTGGGCGACAGAGCGAGACTCCGTCTCAAAAAAAAAAAAAAAAAAAGAGACAGGGTCTCACTATTGCTCAGGCTGGTCTCGAACTCCCTTGCTCAAGCTATCCTTCTACCTCAGCCTCCCAAAGTGCTGGGATTTCCAAGTGTGAGCCACCATGTCTGGCCTATATTCTTAAAATGTATTGAAGACCCCAAAAAGCTTTGTGTTTATGTAGGTTGTATCTACCAACATTTGTCCTAATGGAAATTAAAACTGAGAGACTTTAAAAAATATAGGATCAAAAAAATAGAGAGAATTAGAGTCAGGTGCAGTGGTTCATGCCTGTAATCACAGCACTTTGGGAGGCCAAGGCAGAAGCATAGCTTGGGCCCAGAAGGTCTAGACCAGCCTGGGCAATATAGTCAGACCCTGCCTCAAAATAAATAAATAAATAAAAATATTAGAATCAGATTTTGAAACCAAAAATCCAAAATCTGAAACTTTTTTTTTTTGAGACAGGGTGTCTGTCACCCAGGCTGGAGTACAGTGGCACGAACACAGCTCACTGCAGCCTCAACCTTCTGTATTCAGGGTATTCTACCTCAGCTTCCCTAGTTGTTGGGACCACAGGTGCACGCCATCAAATTTTTTATATTTGATATTTTGCCCAGGCTGGTTTTGACCTCCTGAGTTCAAGCAGTCCTCACTGCTCAGCCTCCCAAAATGCTGAGATTACAGGCATGAGCCACCTTGCTCAGACAGGTGTTTTTTTGTTTATTTTAATTTTAATCATGCATGGATGTTGAACTTTATTTAGTGCCATGTTTTTTTTTTTAACTGTTAATTGCATGCATAGGCTGGGGCCAGGTGGCTCACACGCCTGTAATCCCAGAATTTTGAGAGGCTGAGGTGGGAGGATTGATTGCTTCACCAGTCTGGACAACATAGCAAGACTCTGTCTCTACAAAACATTTTTAAAAAATTAACCAGGTGGCCGGGCGCGGTGGCTCACGCCTGTAATCCCAGCACTTTGGGAGGCCGAGGTGGGTGGATCACGAGGTCAGGAGATCGAGACCATCCTGGTGAACACGATGAAACCCCGTCTCTACTAAAAATATAAAAAAAATTAGCCGGGCGTGGTGGCGGGCGCCTGTAGTCCCAGCTTCTAGGGAGGCTGAGGCAGGAGAATGGCGTGAACCCGGGAGGCAACGGAGCTTGCAGTGAGCGGAGATCGTGCCACTGCACTCCAGCCTGGGCGACAGAGCGAGACTCCATCTCAAAAAAAAAAAAAAAAAAAAAAAATTAACCAGGTGTGGTGGTGTACCCCTGTGGAACCAGCTGTTCAGGAGGCAGAGGCAGGAGGATCACTTGAGCCCAGGAGGTCAAGGCTGCAGTGAGCCATAGTTGTGCCACTGCACTCCAGCCTGGGCGACAGAGCAAGACTCTGTCTTCAAAAAATTAATGAATTTTTTGTTTGTTTGTTTTTGTGTGTTTTTTATATGGCATTTTGCTCCTGTTGCCCAGGCTGGAGTACAATGGTGTGGTCTCAGCTCACTGCAACCTCTGCCTCCTGGGTACAAGTGATTCTCCTGCCTCAGCCTCCCGAGTAGCTGGCATTACAGGTGCCTGCCACCATGCCCAGCTAATTTTTTTGTATTTTTAGTAGAGACGGGTTTCACCAGTTGGCCAGGTTGGTCTCAAACTCCTGACCTCAGGTGATCCGCCCGCCACAGCCTCCCAAAGTGCTGGGATTACAGGTGTGAGCCACTGCATCCTGCCTGTGACAAAGTTTTATTAACATTTCCAGGGCGGCAAGGGAGTCATGGAAAGATAAGCACATTGTAATTTTGAAAAAAAAAAAAAAAAAATTGGGGTTCTGTCAGAAAGGAAGAAAGGGAGAATAAATATTGGATAAGACAGCTGGGCGCGGTGGCTCACATCTGTAATCTCAGCACTTTGGGAGGCCGAGGCGGGTGGATCACGAGGTCAGGAGTTCAAGACCAGCCTGGCCAAGCTGGTGAAACCCCAGGTCTACTAAAAATACAAAAATTAGGCCGTGCATGGTGGCTCACGCCTGTAATCCCAGCACTGGTAGGGCAAGGTGGGCAGATCACAAGGTCACGAGTTCGAGACCAGCCTGGCCAACATGGTGAAATCCCATCTCTACTAAAAATGCAAAAATTACCTGGGTGTGGTGGCAGGCGCCTGTAATCCCAGCTACTTGGGAGGATGAGGCAGAGAACTGCTTGAACCCAGTAGGCAGAGGTTGCAGTGAGTCAAGATTGTGTCACTGCACTCCAGCTAGGGTGACAGAGCAAGACTCTGTCTCAAAAAAAAAAAAAAAGAATCCTTTGAAACTTCCACAAACATTTCCTCCTCAAAATGTGTCTTTGTTTCAGAGAATTCATTTACATCATTTTTTTTTCAAAACGGGAAAAACATTAGGCCCCAGTGTAGGAACAAGATGTACTCAACAGCTTTGTTCTCCAGGCTTTGGGAGCCTGAAGTTAGACATACTTAATATCTCATGTTGCCTTCCCCTATCTTCTAGTTGAAAAACTCTTTGTTCTGAACTCGATTGCCTCTCTTAATTACTCAACCCCTTTATTCCTTAGCCTAGTAAAGCAGTGTTTTTCTTTTTTTCCTTTTTATGCCCTATATATAATTTGTGCTTTGGGAAGCTCTCAACTCTGCTGATAGAAATTTCTGGAACTATTGGAGCACCATATTCTCTTCTCCTAACTTGAGGCTAATCTTTAGCCTTTAATCTCTAAGGCCTGTTTATGTCATATTCTTTTTTTTTTTTTTGAGATGGAGTCTTGCTCTGTCGCCCAGGCTAGAGCGCATTGGCGCAATCTCGGCTCACTGCAATCTCCGCCTCTCGGGTTGGGGCGATTCTCCTGCCTCAGCCTCCCGAGTAGCTGGGATTACAGGCATACGCTGCCAGGTCCAGCTAATTTTTGTATTTTCAGTAGAGACGGGGTTTCACCATGTTGGCCAGGCTGGTCTCAAACTCCTGACCTCAAGTGATCCTCCCGCCTCGGCCTCCCAAAGTGGTGGGATTACAGGCGTAAGCCACCGCCCCCGGCCTATGTCCTACTCTCTCATACTGTGCTGCCAGCACAGCACCTCCCATCACAATACCATAATCAATCATTTTTACATACTCAATTATTTTCACATATAAGATCATAATTTGGCCAGGCGTGGTAGCTCACGCCTGTAATCCCAGCACTTTGGGAGGCCGAGTGGATCACCAAAGGTCAGGAGTTCAAGACCAGCCTGGCCAACATGGTGAAACCCCATCTCTACTAAAAAATACAAAAATTAGGCTGGGCGCGGTGGCTCAAGCCTGTAATCCCAGCACTTTGGGAGGCCGAGACGGGCGGATCACGAGGTCAGGAGATCGAGACCATCCTGGCGAACACCGTGAAACCCCGTCTCTACTAAAAAATACAAAAAACTAGCCGGGCGAGGTGGCGGGTGCCTGTAGTCCCAGCTACTCGGGAGGCTGAGGCAGGAGAATGGCGTAAACCTGGGAGGCGGAGCTTGCAGTGAGCTGAGATCCGGCCACTGCACTCCAGCCCGGGCTACAGAGCAAGACTCCGTCTCAAAAAAAAAAAACAAAAAACAAAAAAACAAAAAAACAAAAAAAAAAAAACAAAAATTAGTTGGGCATAGTGATGGGTGCCTGTAATCCCAGCTACTGGAGAGGCTGTGGCAGGAGAACTGCTTAAACTCGAGAGGCAGAGGTTGCAGTAAGCTGAGATTGTGCCACTGCACTCCAGCCTAGGTGACAGAGGAAGACTCCGTCTCAAAGAAAAAAAAAAAAAATTCAGGCCCAGGTCTCCACAGGTAACACTAGCATATAACTAGAGTTCAGTAGCCTCTCAGGAGGTGTGACAGACATTGCTACTTGTTTTAGCAAATATTCATTTTTTAATTTTTTGAGACGCAGTCTCACTGTGTTGTCAGACTGGAGTGCAGTGGCGTGATCTTGGCTCACTACAAACTCCACCTCCCGGATTCAAGCAATTCTCTGCCTCATCCTCCCAATTAGCTGGGATTGCAGGCGCCCACCATCACACCCAGCTAATTTTTGCATTTTTAGTAGAGATGGGATGTCACCATGTTGGCCAGGCTGGTCTCGAACTCCTGACCTTGTGATCTGCCCACCTTGCCCTCCCAAAGTGCTAGGATTACAGGCGTGAGCCACCATGCACGGCCTAATTTTTGTATTTTTAGTAGAGAGAGGGTTTCACCAGCTTGGCCAGGCTGGTCTTGAACTCCTGACCTCGTGATCCACCTGCCTCGGCCTCCCAAAGTGCTGATATTACAGGTGTAAGCCACTGCGCCCAGCCATCTTATCCAGTATTTATTCTCCCTTTCTTCCTTTCTGACAGAACCCCAATTTTTTTTTTTTTTTTCAGAATTCCCGGGTTCACTCCATTCTCCTGCATCAGCCGCTCGAGTAGCTGGGACTACAAGTGCCCGCCAACATGCCCAGCTTATTTTTTGTATTTTTAGTGGAGACAGGGTTTCACCGTGTTCGCCAGAATGGTCTCGAAATCCTGACCTCGTGATCTGTCCACCTCGGCCTCCCAAAGTGCTGGGATTACAGGTGTGAGCCACCGCGCCTGGCCGGGATTCTTTATATATATGATTATGTAAAAACAATTGATTATGGTGTTGTGATGGGAGGTGCTGTGCTGGCAGCACAGTATGAGAGAGTAGGGCATAGGCTGGGCGTGGTGGTATATATATGTGTTTATAAATATATAAGTATATATTATGTAAATATATATATGTATTTTTTTTACTTTTTACAAAAGGTAGGCTATGTTTATTAGAGTCACAAGCAGTTCACTGTCTCAGTGTGACTCAAGACCACAAAAAACCCATTTCTCCCTCATTTCATTCCGAGTCCTGGGGTTGAGACCTAGACCGGCAGGTGAACTGCTTCGGGCCCATTCACAGGTTTACAAGTTTCTCATTGAGGGCAGTCTGTGACTGTGTGACATTGACCAGGTAGGTCACCATCAGCAGGTCATTGATGTTGCTGATGAGCATGGTCTCGAAATCATTGGGAACTATTTTGGGTAGTGGCTTAACAAGGCTCGTTAAGAAGTGGCCCACAGTATTGTCAGCTGACATCTTTCCAGACAGTACATCCTCTACATATTGCAACACTGTGCTTAGGGCATCCTGGATGCAAGCTGATGCCCCTCCTACTTGCTGTAAGTCACTTGAGAGTCCGATACCTTAGTTGGGGTTAAAAAAGGTCTTCATAATCAGGTCAACTTCAATGTGTTCAGTGTCATAGTATGCATATATCACTGTCAGAGGTGTGAACATCACTCCCATGGTCCTCCCAAGGACACCCATTAAAGTGCTGACATAGGGTTTGATGCTCACGCAGCGGTTCTGGAGACTTGTGACCACAGTGAGGTGGATGGGGTTGGAGGCCATCAGGCTATAGTACTTATGAATCACCACAGAGTGCTCTGTGATGTCATGGCCTGTAGCCTACCAGCCCAGGATGAGCTCATTTTTTATGCAGTTCATACATGTTCTTAGCAAATTGCATGTCAACAGCCACTTCATCTTCTGACTCATTGTGCGGCACTGAAAACCAATTGGTGACCTCCACTAAGTGTTTGTCAACAATTCCCAACAGGTTCCTGATAACTCAGGCAGCTCCCTCATTGTGTCACTCTTAGCTGTCTACAATGGAGGCCAAAATGGCAGGATGCAGCCTGACCACGCAGCCCCCGGGAAAGGGCCCTGGGATAGCAGGACCAGACAGAGCAGGGGTCTGCACTGGAGCTCGCGCTGAGGCTGGGGTCTGGTCCAGAGCCGCAGTCTTAGCCACTGTTGCTGTAGGGTCTGAAGATGAGGCTAGAGTTGCAGCCACTGCTGGTGCTGGCACTGGGGCTGGGGCTGGGGCTGGGACCAAGGCTAAGGCTGCCATCAGGACTGGGGCAGCACAGCTGGAGGAACACTTGCTGGTAACGCCAGGGTGGCCATCTTGTCATGAGAGAAGCTATATATTAATTTTTTTTTTTTTTTTTGAGATGGAATTTCGCTGTTATTGCCCAAGCTGGAGTGCAATGGCGCGATCTCAGCTCACCGCAACCTCCGCCTCCTGGGTTCAAGCGATTCTCCTACCTCAGCCTCCCGAGTAGCTGGGATTACAGGCGCCCACCACCATGCCTGGCTAATTTTTTTGTATTTTTAGTAGAGACAGGGTTTCTCCATGTTGGTCAGGCTGGTCTCAAACTCCTGACCTCAGGTGATCCTCCCACCTCGGCCTCCCAAAGTGCTGGGATTTATAGGCATGAGTGACTGTGCCCAGCGTTTTTTTGAGACAGAGTCTTGCTCTGTCGCCCAGGCTGGAGTGCAATGGCGTGACCTCGGCTCACTGCAACCTCTGCCTGCAAGGTTCAAGCGATTCTCCTGCCTCAGCCTCCTGAGTAGCTGGGATCACAGGTATGCACCACCACATCTGGCTGATTTTTGTATTTTTAGTAGAGACAGGGTTTTGCCATGTTGGCCAGGCTGGTCTTGAACTCCTGACCTCGTGACGCCCACCTCAGCCTCCCAAAGTGCTTGGATTACAGGTGTGAGCAACAGCACCTGGCCAACAATGGTTTTTTTGTTTGTTTGTTTTGTTTTTTTTTTTGAGGTTCAGGATTGTGGCCAAGATATTTATCCTAAGAATAAGAGAGATTCTTAGGGAGTGTGGACAAACCCAGAGGTTCCTATGACTGACTAATACTAAGGACCAGGAGACCTAAGTGAATTAAAATTCCCTGAGGACAGGCCCTCCCAAGGGATCATGCTGACTCCTTGCCTCCTTGATGCACAGGGTGAGAGCACTGGTTCTCTAGGGGAGTCCATAGGAGTCTAGAAGGTGGTCTGCCTGCTGATCTTACCTAATATGATGTCTATCTGATAATACGTCAGCTTGTTCGTCATCAGGCCCTATCGACCCTGCTCCACAGTGTCTCTAAATGCATCTTTTCCATTTCTACTGCCATCACCCAACTACATGTCACCATTATTTTTTTCCTTTTTTTAATAGAGATGGGGCCTTGCTATGTTGCCTAGGTTGGTCTTGAACTCCTGGGCTCAAGCAGTCCTCTCACCTCGGCCTCTCCAAGTGCTGGGATTACAAATGTGAGCCACTACACCCAGCCCTAACATTATTTTATGACTGTTATACTGCAATAGCCTCAACATTTATTTCTCTGCCTCCAATTCTCTCTCCCTTAATCCATTCTAAAGCCCACCATTAGAGTAAATGAAACTAAATTAGACCATGCATCATG
Source organism: Theropithecus gelada (assembly GCF_003255815.1). Lineage (NCBI taxonomy): Eukaryota > Metazoa > Chordata > Mammalia > Primates > Cercopithecidae > Theropithecus > Theropithecus gelada. Next base: position 15,911,845 of record NC_037668.1, on the reverse strand, counting down.
GTACTCTAGGGCTTAGTGGTTCCCAATTGCTTAGAAAAGTTCAAAACCCTTTGACTTTCAAAGGCCTTAATGTTATGTCCCCATCTCACTTTTCTTTTTTTTTTTTTTTTTTTTTTAAGACAGAGTCTCGCTCTGTCCCCAGGCTGGAGTGCAGTGGTGTGATCTTGGCTCACTGCAACCTCTGCCTGCTGGGTTCAAGCGATTCTTCTGCCTCAGTCTCCCGAGTAGCTGGGACTACAGGCGCGCACCACCATGCCCAGTTAATTTTTTTTTTTTTTTTTTTTGAGCCGGAGTCTCGCTCTGTCCCCCAGGCTGGAGTGCAGTGGCCGGATCTCAGCTTAATGCAAGCTCTGCCTCCCAGGTTTACGCCATTCTCCTGCCTCAGCCTCCCGTGTAGCTAGGACTACAGGCAGCCACCACCTCACCCGGCTAGTTTTTTGTATTTTTTTTTTTTTTTTAGTAGAGACGGGGTTTCACCAGGTTAGGCAGGATGGACTCGATCTCCTGACCTCGTGATCCGCCCGTCTCGGCCTCCCAAAGTGGTGGGATGACAGATGTGAGCCACTGCGCCTGGCTTTTTTTTTTTTTGAAATGGAGTCTTGCTCTTTCACCCAGGTTGGAGTACAGTGGCGCGATCTCAGATCACTGCAACCTCCGCCTCCCAGGTTCAAGCGATTCTCCTGCCTCAGACTCCTGAGTAGCTGGGATTACAGGCCGTGCTACTATGCCCATCTAATTTTATATTTTTAGTAGATACAGGGTTTCACTATATTGGTCAGGCTGGTCTTGAACTCCTGACCTTGTGATCTGCCCGCCTCAGCCTCCCAAAGTGCTGGGATTACAGGCATGAGACACCGTGCCTGGCCCATTTTATTTTATTTTTAGAGAAAGGCTTTTTGTTTGTTTGTTTGTTTTGTTTGTTTTGAGATGGAGTCTCACTGTGTTGCCCAGGCTGGAGTGCAATGGCGCAGTCTTGGCTCACTGCGACCTCCACCTCCCAGGTTCAAGCAATTCTGCCTCAGCCTCCCGAATAGCTGGGACTACAGGCCCGTGCCATCACACCCAGCTAGTTTTTGTATTTTTAGTAGAGATGGGGTTTCACCATGTTGGCCAGGCTGGTCTTGAACTCCTGACCTCATGATCCACCTGCCTCGGCCTCCCAAAGTGCTGGGATTACAGGCGTTAGCCACCACGCCCAGCATAGACAGGGTTTTGCTCTGTTCAGGCTGGAGTACAGTGGTGCAACCATGGCTCACTGCAGCACTGAACATCTGAGCACCTCAGCCTCCCAAGTAGCTAGGACTACAGACATGTACCATCACGTCCAGCTAATTTTTAAAAATTTATTTTTGGCAGAGATGGGGTCTCACTGTTGCCCAGGTTAGTATAAACTCCTGGAGTCAAGCCATCCTCCTGCCTTGGCCTTCCAAAGTGGGATTACAGGCGTGAGCCATTGTGCCCAGCCTGATGTTCCTTTGTATAGCAACCTCTCACCTCCTTTTCTGTCTTGAACCCACTTCTATGAAGCTATGATTCTCACCACTGAAACTTGTCAAGGTTATCTGTGACCTCTACATTGCCATGTCTCAGTGGTCAATTTGCAGGCCTCCTTATACTTTTCAGCAGTATTTGACTTGGTTTATAATTCTTGTATGGAAACACTTTCTTCCTGTGCTTTTTAGTGTACCACATGCTCCTGATTTTCCTTCTTCTATACTGGCTACTCTTCAATTGTATTACTCTCTCTGGTTGTCCACTTGATGAGAGCACTTAACGTACTTCTCTTCATAACCCCAGCCATACCTGACCCATGGCAGACACTCCATTGTTGAATGGATTAACCTGAATGTTTACCAACATGGGATATATAGAAAAGTGCGATGGGGCCAGGCTGGGCATGGTGTCTCATGCTTGTAATCCCAGCACTTTTGGGAGGCCGAGGTGGTCGGATCATGAGGTCAGGAGATCATGACTATCCTGGCCAACATGGTGAAACCCCATCTCTACTAAAAATACAAAAATTAACTGGGCACAGGCCGGGCGCAGTGGCTCAAGCCTGTAATCCCAGCATCCGAGGCCAAGGCCGGCGGATCACGAGGTCATGAGTTCGAGACTGGCCTGGCTAACACAGTGAAACCCCGTCTCTACTAAAAATACAAAAATTAGCTGGACATGGTAGTTGCCCACCTGTAGTTCCAGCTACTTGGGAGGCTGAGGCAGGAGAACCGCTTGAACCCAGGAGGCAGAGTTTGTGGCAAGCCGAGATTGTGCCACTGCACTCCAGCCTGGGCAACACAGCAAGACTCCGTTTCAAAAAAATAAATAAATAAAATAAAATTTATTTGAAACTGGGTGTGGTGGCTCATGTTTGTAATCCCAGCTATTCAAGAGGCTCAGGTGGGAGGGTCCCTTGAGGCCAGGAGTTGGAGACCATCCTGGATAACATAGCAGACTTTTTTTTTTTTTTTTGAGACAGAGTCTCACTCTGTTGCCCAGGCTGGAGTGCAGTGGCACAATCTTGGCTCACTGCAAGCTCTGCCTCCCGGGTTCACACCCTTCTCCTGCCTCAGCCTCCCAAGTAGCTGGGACTACAGGCACCTGCCACCATGCCCAGCTAATTTTTTGTATTTTTTTTTTCAGTAGAGACGGGGTTTCACCATGTTGGCCAGGATGGTCTCGATCTCCTGACCTCGTGATCTGCCTGCCTCGGCCTCCCAAAGTGCTGGGGTTACAGGTGTGAGCCACCGCGCCTGGCCAAGACTTCATTTCTTAACAAATAGGGCCAGGTACAATGGCTCATGCCTATAATCCTAGCACTTTGGGAGGCCAAGGAGGGCAGATGGCTTGAGGCCAGGAGTTCGATATTGGCCTGAACAACATGGTGAAACCCCATCTCTACAAAAAAACACAAAAATTAGCCAGGCAAGGTGGTGCTGGCCTGTAGTCCCAGCTACTTGGGAGGCTGCGGTAGGAGGACCACTTGAGCTCAGGTCGAGGTTGCAGTGAGCTGAGATTGTGCAACTGCACTCCAGCCTGAGCAACATGGTGATACCTGTCTCAAAAAATAATAATAAATAATGAATAAAATGCAATTTATTTTAAAGTGTAACTTACATTTCCTTTTTTAGCCTCTGTAAAAGGAAAAACCATTGCTCTTCCTATTTCCTCAATCTCTTTCCACTTTCCACCTGATAAAATTTTACTTTATAAAGCATGACAGCAAAGCTACCTCCTCCATAACACTTTCCTCTAGCTCTCTCAGCCCAAAGTGAATTTCCCAACCTCTTAACTCCTAAATGAAGTTGTTAATGCCTTGTGTAGAGCATACATTCCATTATGGTTAGTTGCTGTATAAGATTAGACGTTCCTTAAATAGAGAAACCATTTCTTATTCACTACAACCACAGAGTGCTCTACCCTCACCGCTCATACTATAAACCCCTATGGTTCTAGGTCCTGCCCAAAACATAACTGGGTGGTATGGACACCGTATCGCCTTACTAAACTGTGACATTTTGGGGATTAGGAACTTTTGGGCAAGCAGGTGACTCACGCCTATAATTCCAACACTTTATTTATTTATTTTGAGATGGCGTTTCACTCTTGTTGTCCAGGCTAGAGTGCAATGGCACAATCTCGGCTCACCGCAACCTTCGCCTCACAGGTTCAAGTGATTCTCCCGCCTTAGCCTCCCAAGTAGCTGGGATTACAGGCACATGCCACCACAGCCCGGCTAATTTTGTATTTTTAGTAGAGATGGAGTTTCTCCATGTTGGTCGGGCTGGTCTCAAACTCCTAACTTCAGATGTTCCGCCCACCTTGGCCTCCCAAAGTTCTGGGATTACAGGCGTGAGCCACCGCGCCAGGCCTCATTTTTTTTTTTTTTTGAGACCGAGTCTCACTCTGTTGCCCAGGCTGGAGTGCAGTGGCACTATCTCGGCTCACTGCAACCTCCGTCTCTCAGGTTCAAGCAGTTCTCCTGTCTTAGCCTCCAGAGTAGCTGGGATTACAGGTGCGCACCACCACACCCATCTAATTTTTGTGTTTTTAGTAGAGACAGGGTTTCGCCATGTTTCCCAGGCTGGTCTCAAACTCCTGGGCTCAAGCAATCCACCCACTTCAGCCTCCCAAAGTGCTGGGATTACTAGCATGAGGCACAGAGCCCAGCCTGTAATCCCAACACTTTGGGAGGCCAAGGTAGGAGGATCACCTGAGCCCAGGAGTTCAAGACCAGCCTGGGCAAAATAACGATACCCCATCTCTACAAGAAATAAAAAAATTAGCCAAGCCTGGTGGCATGCACCTGTGTTCCTAGCTACTCGCGAGGCTGAGGTGGGAGAATCACTTCAGCCCAGGAACCCAGGAGGCTGAGGCAGCAATGAGCCCTGATGGTGCCACTGCACTCCAGCCTGGGTGACAAGGCAAGACCTCATCTCAAAAAAATTTTTAAAAAGTGAGCTTGCTCACCTTTCCTATGTCTCTCAGCACCTTGCTTTCGAATTTTAGCTATTATTTTTACAGATCTTTTAACAAAAAGGCTGCTTTAATTAATGTTAACATACGTGGCATCTAACAGGATCCTTTTTCCCAAGGGCTTTACAAACCTCTAGAGTCAAATGTGCCTTACTATCAGCACCAAAATAAATGGTGTCAACCGGGTGCAGTGACTCACGCCTGTAATCCCAGCACTTTAAGAGGCTGAGGCAGGCGAATGACCTGAGGCCAGGAGTTCAAGACCAGCCTGGCCAACATGGTGAAACCACGTCTCTACTAAAAATACAATAATCAGTCGGGCGAGGTGGCTCCCAACTGTAGTCCCAGCACCTTGGGAGGCCGAGACTGGCGGGCCACTTGAGGCCACGAGTTCGAGACCAGCCTGGCCAACATGGTGAAACCCAATCTCTACTAAAAATACAAAACCTAGCCGGCTGTGGTGGCGCACGCCTGTAATCCCAGCTACACGGGAGGATGAGGTATAAGAGTCGTCTGAACGTGGGAGGTGGAGCTTGTAGTAAGCCGAGATCACGCCACTGCACTCCAGCCTGGGCAACAGAGCTAGACTCTGTCTCAAAACAAACAAAAATGTTGTCAAGACTCTCAGACGAGTTGCTAATGGAGTAAGGCCTATATGTAAATAGCGCCAAAGACTATGCAACAGAGATGGAAGAAGCAAGCAGGGAGGCAGGAATAGTTTAGCCGTGGCAGTTTTAGCTTAGTCCACTTATATAAATGGTTCTTTAGGGTAGTACATGGAGCATCCTCATTTCCAAACATTGAACTGAGAGCTGTGCAAAATAACTCCAAGTTCCCAACTATGCCCCCTTAATTATCCCTATCATCTAAGACTGTTGTTCCTATCCATCACTGAACTTCCTCGTCCTCTTCCTTCAACCCCTGTTAGTCAATGGTTGAAATTTTGATTTGGTAAAAAAGCTCTGGCAAAAACCAGTAAAAGGGGCTCGCGAATCAGGTCTCAGGGAAGCACAGAGGTAGCCACTAGAAGGCCCGAGGTGCTCATGGAAAGAGCTCGAGCCCAGGAGCTCGGAGCCGCCGTTACGTAACCGGCACCCAGAGCCTCCGAAGACCGGAAGGCCCCGCTCAGGCCCCGACCCCGCCCCGGCCCGGCAGCCGGTAGGTGCCGTGCGCAACCCTCCGGAAGCTGCCGCCCCTTTCCCCTTTTATGGGAATACTTTTTAAAAAAAATTAAAGTTCGCTGACGCCACCCAGTAGGACTGGCCGCCCTAAAACCGTGATCAAGGAGCTCCTCGCCACTTCTCACTTCCGCTTCCTTCCAGTAAGGAGTCGGGGTCTTCCCCAGTTTTCTTGCCAGGCGGCGGCGGCGGCGGCGGCGGCGGCGGCGGCGACTGGCGATGTTTGGCTTCAAAAGAAACGCGGTAATCGGACTCAACCTCTACTGTGGGGGGGCCGGCTTGGGGGCCGGCAGCGGCGGCGCCACCCCTCCGGGAGGGCGGCTTTTGGCTACGGAGAAGGAGGCCTCGGCCCGGCGAGAGATAGGGGGAGGGGAGGCCGGCACGGTGATTGGCGGAACCGCCGGCGCAAGCCCCCCGGCCGCCCTCACGCCAGACGCCCGGAGGGTCGCGCGGCCGCCGCCCATTGGCGCGGAGGTCCCCGACGTCACCGCGACCCCCGCGAGGCTGCTTTTCTTTGCGCCCACCCGCCGCGCGGCGCCGCTTGAGGAGATGGAAGCCCCGGCCGCCGACGCCATCATGTCGCCCGAAGAGGAGCTGGACGGGTACGAGCCGGAGCCTCTCGGGAAGCGGCCGGCTGTCCTGCCCTTGCTGGAGTTGGTCGGGGAATCTGGTAATAGCCCCAGTACGGATGGGTCACTACCCTCGACGCCGCCGCCAGCAGAGGAGGAGGAGGACGAGTTGTACCGGCAGTCGCTGGAGATTATCTCTCGGTACCTTCGGGAGCAGGCCACCGGCGCCAAGGACACAAAGCCAATGGGCAGGTCTGGGGCCACCAGCAGGAAGGCTCTGGAGACCTTACGACGGGTTGGGGATGGCGTGCAGCGCAACCACGAGACGGCCTTCCAAGGTAAGGGGGTTCATTAATCGCCAAGGCCTCACTCTCTTTTTTCCATCTCTCCCTGGACTCACCCGCCGAGGGTGGGTGGAAACCGAAACGAGTCAGTGTTGAAACGTGTCTCATCCTATTCCTGAAACCAGAATATTCTGGCCTTGAGTCATTGTTTCCGCCCATCTTGATTCTTTTGGAAATGGCAGCTCTTGTTCAAAGACCGGAAAGGGTGGGATGTCAATTCCAAGTGGGGTCGACCTGAGTTCTATAAATCCCAGTAGCCACTTTCCCGCCGTGGGTGGGCAGGCGAATCTTGCGCCGGTTTAGACAAAGGAGGCCGTGAGGACCTGCATGCTTTTCTTCCCCAGGCATGCTTCGGAAACTGGACATCAAAAACGAAGACGATGTCAAATCTTTGTCTCGAGTGATGGTCCATGTTTTCAGCGACGGCGTAACAAACTGGGGCAGGATTGTGACTCTCATTTCTTTTGGTGCCTTTGTGGCTAAACACTTGAAGACCATAAACCAAGAAAGCTGCATCGAACCATTAGCAGAAAGTATCACAGACGTTCTCGTAAGGACAAAACGGGACTGGCTAGTTAAACAAAGAGGCTGGGTAAGTTTTCCTTAAGGATGAAAGGGGACTTGGAGTGGAAGTAGAATGAAGGATTTATTTAGAGAGGTGGGGATATCTAAAGGTTTTTATGACGCACGGCTGTTTGCAGGCTCTAACTAAAGGACCATTGTTTATTTGATAATGATTTAAGTAGTGGATCCTTAGAGATAGTGGTATGGCGGTCTTGAATTGTATCAAAAATCTTGGTTTTCTCTAGGCTATTTTTTGTTCCAGTTCAGTTGAATACTCTTCAGTGGATTCAAACCATGAAGAAATAAGTCACCAGGGGAGGATAGTTGAAATACATTCCTAAGGCGCTCCCTGTTTTAATTGAGAAGATACGGGGTGGACCTTGCGTTTTAAACAGAAACCCAGATCTGATGCAGGATGTACTTAACCACGTTGAGAAAAACTCATCTTCGCAGTTGAGGTGTTGATGAAATATTAGGTGGTGGAGATTTGAGAATAAGTGTTGTAGTCTTTTACTTCATGGGAACTCTGGAAGTCCCTTGGTTTGGATAAATCCTAATATGACCAAGATAGTACTGTAAAATGAAGTTTAACTATCATGGGTGCCCACTTAAGAAACTGAAGAACTTAGAAATGTCTTTTTTTTTTTGCCCCAGGGTGAATAATAATTGGTTTACTGTTGTTTTAGGGGGGATCCTTAGATATTTTAATTTACCTTCTTTCTGGATAGTAGTGTCGTTAAGAGAGCAGAAACCCATACTTGAAAATGTGCTTTTCTTTTTTGTTTTGTAGGATGGGTTTGTGGAGTTCTTCCATGTAGAGGACCTAGAAGGTGGCATCAGAAATGTGCTGCTGGCTTTTGCAGGTGTTGCTGGAGTAGGAGCTGGTTTGGCATATCTAATAAGATAGCCTTACTGTAAGTGCAATAGTTGACTTTTAACCAACCACCACCACCAACCACCAAAACCAGTTTATGCAGTTGGACTCCAAGCTGTAACTTCCAAGAGGTGCACCCTAGCAACCTAGCCAGAAAAGCAAGTGGCAAGAGGATTATGGCTAACGAGAATAAATACATGGGAAAAGTGCTCCCCATTGATTGAAGAGTCACTGAAAGAAGCAAAGCTCAGTTTCAGCAACAAACAAACTTTGTTTGGGAAGCTATGGAGGAGGACTTTTAGATTTAGTGAAGATGGTAGGGTGGAAAGACTTAACTTCCTTGTTGAGAACAGGAAAGTGGCCAGTAGTCAGGCAAGTCATAGAATTGATTACCCACCGAATTCATTAATTTCCTGTAGTGTTAAGAGAAGCACTAACAATGCCAGTGACCTGTGTAAAAGCTACAAGGAATAGAACTATGACTGTAAGCCTCAGTACTGTACAAGGGAAGCTTTTCCTCTCTATAATTAGCTTTCCCAGTATACTTCTTGAAATAGAAAGTCCAAGTGTTCAGGACTTTTATACCTATTATACTTTGGCTTGGTTTCCATGATTCTTACTTCATTAGCCTAGTTTATGGCCAATAATACTTGATGGAAGACTCAGTAATTAGTTATGAATATGGATATCCTCAATTCTTAAGACAATTTGTAAATGTATTTGTAAAAATTGTATATATTTTTACAGAAAGTCTATTTCTTTGCAACAATGAGAGTATCGAATTTACATTAGTTTTTTTCATACCCTTTTGAACTTTGCAACTTCGGTAATTAGGAACCTGTTTCTTACAGCTTTTCTATGCTAAACTTTGTTCTGTTCAGTTCTAGAGTGTATACAGAACGAATTGATGTGTAACTGTACGCAAACTGGTTGTAGTGGAACCAATCTGATTGATAAACTATGCAGGTTTAAATTTTCTTATCTGATTTTGGTAAGTATTCCTTAGATAGGTTTTTCTTTGAAAACCTGGGATTGAGAGGTTGATGAATGGAAATTCTTTCACTTCATTATATGCAAGTTTTCAATAATTAGGTCTAAGTGGAGTTTTAAAGTTACTGAGGACTTACAAATAATGGGCTCTGATTGGGCAATACTCATTTGAGTTCCTTCCATTTGACCTAATTTAACTGGTGAAATTTAAACTGAATTCATGAGCGCATCTTTAAAGCTTTTACTAAAAGATTTTCAGCTGTTCTGAATGGAACTCGTTAGCCATGTGCATATAAAAAGATCACATCAGGTGGATGGAGAGACATTTGATCCCTTGTTTGCTTAATAAATTGTAAAATGATGGCTTGGAAAAGCAAGCAAGTCTAACCATGGTGCTATTATTAGGCTTGTTACACACACAGGTCTAAGCCTAGTATGTCAATAAAACAAATACTTACTGTTTTGTTTCTATTAATGATTCCCAAACTTTGTTTCAAATTTTTGCATTGGCATCTTTGGATTTCAGTCTTGATGTTTGTTCTATCAGACTTTTATTTCCTGTCCTTCCTTGAAATTGCTGCTTGTTCTGCTCCCTCAACAGATATTTATATCAAGTCCTACAGCTTTCCCCTGCCATCCCTTTCTAGCCCTTTTAGATTTTGGCACTGTGAAACCCTGCTGGGAACCTGAGTGACCCTCCCTCCCCGCCAAGAGTCCACAGACCTTTCATCTCTCATGAACTTTATCCTGTTAGCAGGTGGTAATACCATGGGTGCTGTGACACTAACAGTCATTGAGGGGTGGGAGGAAGTCCCTTTTCCTTAGACTGGTATCTTTTCAACTATTGTTTTATCCTGTTTTGGGGGGAAATGTGTCAAAAGTCCCCTCAGGAATTTTCAGAGGAGGGAACATCTTACGAGGCTTTCTCTAAAGTTTCCTATGTATATGAGTATGCTCACTTAAATTTACAGAATGAGGTGAGCTGTGTTAAACCTCAGAGTTTAAAAGCTACTGATAAACTGAAGAAAGTGTCTATATTGGAACTAGGGTCATTTGAAAGCTTCAGTCTCTGAGCATGACCTTTAGTCTGTGGACTCCATTTAAAAATAGGCATGAATAAGATGACTAAGAATGTAATGGGGAAGAATTGCCCTGCCTGCCCATCTCAGAGCCATAATGTCAACTTTGCTAGAGCTATTTTTACCTATCTATTTATCGTTCTTGATCATAAGCCACTTATTTATATCATGTATCTCTAAGGACCTAAAAGCACTTTATGTAGTTTTTAATATTAATCTTAAGATCTAGTTACGGTAACTAAAACAGCCTGTCTCCCAAATCCAGTGGAAACAAGTGCATAGATGTGAATTGGTTTTTAGGTGCCCCACTTCCCAATTCATTAGGTATGACTGGAAATACAGACAAGGATCTTAGTTGATATTTTGGGCTTAGGGCACCCCAAGTGGTTTGGGAAAGGAGGAGGGGAGTGGTGGGTTTATAGGGAGAGGACGAGGCAGGTGGTCTAAGTGCTGACTGTCAGCTACATAGTTCAGGCAAATCCTCCAAAAGGGAAAGGGAGGGGCTGCTTAGAAGGATGGCTCTCAGTGACTACTTTTTGACTTCTGTTTGTCTTATGCTTCTCTCAGGGAAAAACATGCAGTCCTCTAGTGTTCATGTGCATTCTGTGGGGGTGAACACCTTGGTTCTGGCTAAACAGCTAGTACTTTTGATAGCTGTGCCAGGAAAAGGACCAACTACAAATTAATGTTGGTTGTAAAATGTAGTGTGTTTCCCTAACTTCCTGTTTTTCCTGAGAAAGAAAATAAATCTTTTATTCAAATACAGGGTGTGATATGGGTCTTTTCTCATCGACGCCTCTTTTCCTTCCCCCTCTTAGGCAAACCTTTTAGAGAAGTCAGCTGAGCAAATATGTATAGGTGCATTCAAAGCAAAAGCCTCACAAAGCTGATTTGCCTTAGAGCAAAGGACAGTTCCTTTCTTCAATTCAAATTAGAGGTGTTGGGTTTTTAATTAAATATATTACTGCTGTACTTGGAAGAGTTCCTAAACCTCCAAGTAAAAAAATCAAAAACCTTCTGGAAAAAAAATCAAAATCTCTGTCTTGATTTATTTATTTTTTTGAGACGAGGTTTAGCTCTTGTTGCCCAGGCTGGAGTGCAATGGTGTGATCTCGGCTCACCACAACCTCTGCCTCCCGGGTTCAAGCAGTTCTCCTGCCTCAGCCTCCCAAGTAGCTGGGATTACAAACATGCGCGACCACACGCGGCTAATTTTGTATTTTTAGGGTTTCTCTGTTTTGGTTGGGCTGGTCTCGAACTCCCGACCTCAGGTGATCCGCCCACCTTTGCCTCCCAAAGTGCTGGGATTACAGGCGTGAACCACCGTGCCCAACCTGTGTCTCGGTTTTTTGAATCACCAGGTGTTGGTTTGTTTGTTTTGTTTTGAGGCAGAGTCTCACTCTGTCGCCCAGGCTAGAGTGCAGTGGCACAATCCCGGCTCACTGTAACCTCAGCCTCCCGAGTAGCTGGGATCACAGGTGCCTGCCACCATGCCCGGCTAATTTTTTTTTTTTTTTTTTTTTTGAGATGGAGTCTCGCTCTGTCGCCCAGGCTGGAGTACAGAGGCGCGATCTCGGCTTAGTGCAAGCTCCGCCGCCTCCCAGCTTCACACCATTCTGCCTCAGCCTCCCGAGAAGCTGGGACTACAGGCGCCTGCCACCACGCCTGGCTAATTTTTTTTTTTGTATTTTTAGTAGACACGGGGTTTCACCATGTTTGCCAGGATGGTCTTGATCTCCTGACCTCGTGATCCGCCCGCCTTGGCCTCCCAAAGTGCTGGGATTACAGGCGTGAGCCACCGCGCCCGGCCTGCCTGGCTAATTTTTGTATTTTTTAGTAGAGGTGGGGTTTGGCATGTTGGTCAGGCTGGTCTTGAACTCCTGATCTCAGTGATCCACCTGCCTCAGCCTAAGCGCTGGGATTACAGGCCTGAGCCACCGCGCCTGGCCTTGATCTTGAGGTAAGAGGGTACTGTATGGCATTTACTCTATCATAACACCTAAATAATACCTAAAGTTAAAAGAGTTTTGATGAAGTTCTTGGGAGCAGTGCTTTTCCCCTTCCATTTTCCAAAAGGAGGTAAAAAGAAGCCAGTCAATTTCAAAAACCCCTATCCTGCCTTTATTTTCGGGTACCTTGAAAGCAAGCTAAATCACCATGGAAATGTGCAAATGTGAGGTTTGCATACTTGGTTTTAAGCCTTGAGCACCAGATGCTAATCAGGCAGTCAGGATTCTGTGCCTTCCTGCATTCAGTTGCATTTCTATTTAAAAGCACGTTTTGGCCGGGCGCGGTGGCTCAAGCCTGTAATCCCAGCACTTTGGGAGGCCGAGACGGGCGGATCACGAGGTCAGGAGATCGAGACCATCCTGGCTAACACGGTGAAACCCCGTCTCTACTAAAAAATACAAAAAACTAGCCGGGCGAAGTGGTGGGCGCCTGTGGTCCCAGCTACTCGGGAGGCTGAGGCAGGAGAATGGCGTGAACCCGGGAGGCGGAGCTTGCAGTGAGCTGAGATCCGGCCACCGCACTCCAGCCTGGGCGACAGAGCCAGACTCAGTCTCAAAAAAAAAAAAAAAAATAAATAAATAAATAAAAGCACGTTTTGGTTTGGAAGCCCCTTTCTGGAGCCTAACTACCAAAAGGCAGCAGCTTTTTGTATCATTACAAAGAAAGCTGTGTAAGTGCACTCCCAAGCCCAAGCCTTGGCCTGAGTTAAGTTAGTGCTATTGCTCCCGTTGATGTGCTATGATGTAAAACCGTTTCTGGTGCAGTGTTCCTTTGCTCAGCACCTTAAAAACTTGGATTTAATAGTAACTGGGTAACCTTAATCACTAGTCAGAATAATCAACACTTCGCTTTATTTGACATAACCAGACTTTCTCAGTTCCTGTTTTGTGTCTAGAGCAAGGTCTTCATACTGTTTTCGTTCAGAAAATTTTTATTTAAAACAGTTGTGACAGCTGAAGCATTTTTTTTTTTTTATTTTTTTTTTTTTTT
>NC_037668.1:15865678-15898431 GCF_003255815.1 Theropithecus gelada | reverse complement strand
TTTTTTTTTTTTTTTTTTGAGACGGAGTCTCGCTCTGTCGCCCAGGCTGGAGTGCAGTGGCCGGATCTCAGCTCACTGCAAGCTCCGCCTCCCGGGTTCACGCCATTCTCCTGCCTCAGCCTCCCGAGTAGCTGGGACTACAGGCGCTCGCCACCTCGCCCGGCTAGTTTTTTGTATTTTTTAGTAGAGAGGGGGTTTCACCGTGTTAGCCAGGATGGTCTCGATCTCCTGACCTCGTGATCCACCCGTCTCGGCCTCCCAAAGTGCTGGGATTACAGGCTTGAGCCACCGCGCCCGGCAGCTGAAGCATTTTACAAAATTAAAGTGAAATAACTTGTACAACTGGTGTGTAGCATGGCTCCAGCCAGATGCCCAGAGCACTAGCCATTAATTACTGGAGTTCAGATGATCAGTTGAGTCTCCTAGTTTTTACTTCACTTGTTCAATCATTATGGAACTTTGTTTCTAGAACGCTGCCACTCTTCAAAGGCTTCTCAATTTCAAAATCGAAAGCGTAATTATCTTCCTCTTAGTTTCAAAGTTGTTACAGTGTTATCTTACCTATGTGAAGTATGTGGAAAGTTGGGGGCTGGGGATTTTCCTCCAGGTGGATTAAGAAACTGCTCTCTGGGCTCCGTGGCTCATGCCTGTAATCCCAGCACTTTAGGAGGCCAAGGTGGAGAGATCACGAGGTCAGGAGTTCGAGGCCAGTCTGGCCAACATAGTGAAACCCCATCTCTACTAAAAATACAAAAAAATTAGCTGGGCATGGTGGCAGGCGCCTGTAATCCCAGCTACTTGGGAGGCTGAGGCAGGAGAACCACGTGAACCCGGGAGGAACCCCGGAGGTGGAGGTTGCAGTGAGCTGAGATTGTGCCACTGCACTTCAGCCTGGGTGACAGTGTAAGACTGTCTCAAAAAAAAATAAATACATTTCTGGTGCAGTGTCTCACACCTGTAATCCCAGCACCTTGGGAGGCCAAGGTGGGTGAGAATTTTGAGACCAGCCTGGCCAACACAGTGAAACCCCATCTCTACTAAATATACAGAAATATTAGCCGTGGTGGCAGGCACCAGTATGCCCAGCTATTCAGGAGGTTGAGGCCGGAGAATCGCTTGAACCCAGGAGGTGGAGATTGCAGTGAGCCAAGATCATGCCACTGCACTCTAGCCCTCTAGCTTGTGTGACAGAGCGAGACTTCCTCCAAAAACAGAAGAGGCCAGGTGCAGTGGCTCATGCCTGTAATCCCAGCACTTTGGGAGGCCGAGGCAGGCAGATCACCCAAGGTCAGGATTTCGAGACCAGCCTGGCCAACATGGTGAAACCCCATCTCTACTAAAAATACAAAAATTAGCCAGGCATGGGGGCGCGTACCTGTAGTACCAGATTGCAGTGAGCCGCGATCACGCCACTGCGCTCCAACCTGGAGACACAGGGAGACTCCATCTCAAAAAAAAAAAAAACCCTGAAAATGTGGTGTCTTTTACTAATAATTCTTGGGAAGTAGAAAAAGGATATATGTAGCAAGCTTTTGTTCCCATACTATACCTGGTTTCTAATTGGCAGATCCCTTCTTGACTTGCATAGAATAATAGTTCTTTTCTATTGGTAAATGATAAATCCTCAACATTGAGGTAAGCTGGGATTTTTTTTTTAAGAGGTGGGGTCTTTGGCCGGGCGCGGTGGCTCACACCTGTAATCCCAGCACTTTGGGAGGCTGAGGCGGGCGGATCACAAGGTCAGGAGATCGAGACCACAGTGAAACCCCGTCTCTACTAAAAATACAAAAAATTAGCCGGGCGCGGTGGCGGGCGCCTGTAGTCCCAGCTACTCAGGAGGCTGAGGCAGGAGAATGGCGTGAACCCAGGAGGCGGAGCTTGCAGTGAGCCGAGATCGCGCCACTGCACTCCAACCTGGGCGACAGCGTGAGACTCCGTCTCAAAAAAAAAAAAAAAAAAAAAAAAGAGGTGGGGTCTCACTCTTGCCCAGGCTGGAGTGCAGTGGGACTCACAGTTCACTGCAGCCTTGAACTCCCATGCTCAAGCAATCCTCCCACCTCAGCCTCCAAAGTAGCTGGGACTACAGGTACCCCACCATGCCTTGTGTTTTGTTTTGTTCACAGAGATGGGGTCTTTCTATATTGCCCAGGCTTGTCTATTTAGCAGGAGCTCTAGATAGCCAGATGTTGAGAGTCTTCATTTTTCTATTACATGACAGTAGACTGCTTACTATGTATCATGAACTGTTAGATGCTGGAATTATAAAGAGATCATTCTTACCCTTAAGAAACTCAAAAAGACTGGGCGCAGTGGCTCAAGCCTGTAATCCCAGCACTTTGGGAGGCTGAGACGGGAGGATCACAAGGTCAGCAGATCGAGACCATCCTGGCTAACACGGTGAAACCCCGTCTCTACTAAAAAAATACAAAAAAACTAGCCAGGTGAGGTGGCGGGCGCCTGTAGTCTCAGCTACTCCGGAGGCTGAGGCAGGAGAATGGCGTAAACTCAGGAGGCGGAGCTTGCAGTGAGTCGAGATCCGGCCACTGCACTCCAGCCTGGGCGACAGATCGAGACTCCGTCTCAAAAACAAAAACAAACAAACAAAAAGAAACTCAAAAAAAGCCAGGTGCGATGGCTCACGCCTGTAATCCCAGCACTTTGGGAGGCTGAGGTGGGCGGAACACGAGGTCAGGAGATCGAGACCATCCTGGCTAACACAGTGAAACCCCATCTCTACAAAAAATACAAAAAATTAGCCAGACGTGGTGGCGGGCGCTTGTAGTCCCAGCTACTCAGGAGGCTGAGGCAGGAGGATGGCATGAACCTGGGAGGTGGAGCTTGCAGTGAGAAGAGATTGCGCCACTGCACTCCAGCCTGGGCAACAGAGCGAGACTCCGTCTCAAAAAAAAAAAAAAACTCACAAAAAGAGGCTGGGCACGGTGGCTCACGCCTGTAATCCCAACACTTTGGGAGGTGGAGGCGGGCAGATCACAAGGTCAGGAGTTTGAGACCCCCCTGGCCAATATGGTGAAACCCCATCTCTACTAAAAATACAAAAATTAGCCAGGCGTGGTGGTGGACACTTGTAGTCCCAGCTACTCAGGAGGCTGAGGCAGGAGAATTGCTTGAACCTGGGAGGCGGAGGTTGCAGTGAGCTGAGATTGGGCCACTGCCTCCAGCCTGGGACAGAGCAAGACAATGTCTCAAAAAAAAAAAGAAAAAAAAACCTCAAGACTGGGGAATAGTTGAAAATAAACATGACAACTACACGTCAAAAAGCTATAAAGGACGTGGGGACATTTGCGGAAATTTATGGATTGTATGTTAGTACTGTATTGATGTTAAATTTCTTGAGTATTATACCTTGTTTTTAGGAGATGTGTGCTAAGGAATTTATGCATAACAAATCTCATAATGAGAACGCAAATGTGGCTAGATGTTAAAGTTTGCGATCTAGCTGGGCACAGTGGTTCATGCCTGTAACCCCAGCACTTTGGGAGGCCAAGGCAGGCAGATTGCTTAAACCCAGGAGTTTGAGACCAGTCTGGGCAACATGGTGAAACCCCATCTCTACTAAAAATACAAAAAAATTAGCTGGGCATGGTGGCTCATGGCTGTAGGCCCAGCTACTCGGGAGGCTGAGGCACCAGAATCACCAGAACCCGGGAGGCAGAGCTTGCAGTGAGCCGAGATCACACCACTGCACTGCACTCCAGCCTGGGCGACAGAGGGAGACTCCATCTCAAAAAAAAAAAAAAAATTGGCCAGGCACAGTTGTACGCACCTATAGTCCCAGATATTCTGGAGGCTAAGGCAGAAGAATCACTTGAGCCCCGGAGTTCAGGGCTATAGTGTGCTATGTTGATCTGGTGTTCACGCGAAGTTCTGCATCAACATGGTGACTTCCTGAGAGTGGGGGACCACCAGGTTGCCTAAGGAGGGGTGAACCTGCCCAGGTTGGAAATAGAGCTGGTCAAAACTCCTGCGCTCATCAGTAGTAGAATTGCACCTGTGAATAGCCAGCCACCGCCCTCCAGCATGAGCAACATAGCAAGACCCTGCCTCTTAAGATAAAAATTGGAAAACACTGGTAGGGAAAAAAAGGCTCTTTGGTCTAAATAAGTCTGGATTGGGTATACATGACACACAACTGGATGGATTGTGTTTATTTAGGAAGTAGAAAAGACTCAATTGCTTCCTATATCATGTTAAAGTGGTGACCCTAAGCACACAATCTCAGGGTCACAGCCATCTTTGAATCTAGACTGAAGGAGCTGGCATTGGCAGGCCTGGTTTGAATAAAGTTGCCCTTTTAAGAGCATCACCTAAGATAGGTCACTGGAGCCTCACTGTTCCTTCACCCTCTAGGTTTTACATAGTCAGGGAAAGGAACTAAGGTTTTGCCTAAGAGCACTATGCTGTCTGCAGAACAGAATTTTAATAAGAGTTCCCAAAAGTTACTTAACTGGAACCCCAAGATACTGAATGGTGGCTTCCACTCTCCCTGATCCTGTTCCCGTGGGAGACTCAACTATTGCTATTCCCATCCTAATTCAAAAAACCAGTTTGCTCTAGCTGCCCAGACTTCCCCACAGGCTGCATTCTTGCCCATGAGCTCATTGTTTTGGCTTCTTTGCCTGTATAAATCTACTGCCAGTGCCAGAGGTCTCAGCCCGGGGCCCCCTAACTAGCTGGGGCTGCATTCCATTCAGAATTTCACCACCCCCACTTGGTGTGCTTCCCGCCCTCATGTGGTCACATGTGTATGTTTACTCAAGTTAGCCTGGGACAAGGTGTGCTGGGATAGACAGCCAAGGAAGCAGAGAAGGAAAAGAATGTTTAACTGTTAGGTTTCATCCTGCATTAGATTTCAGTAAATATGCTTTCAGTTCTGTGCCCTAAAAAATGATAATTTTCTTGTCTGGTAGGAGGAGCTGGTTTTGAAAATTTTGCTATACATTTCTTTTTATTTATTTATTTATTTTTTTTGTTGAGACGGAGTCTTGCTCTGTCACCCAGGCTGGAGTGCTGTGGCTGGATCTCAGCTCACTGCAAGCTCCGCCTCCCGGGTTTACGCCATTCTCCTGCCTCAGCCTCCCGAGTAGCTGGGACTACAGGCGCTGGCCACCTCGCCCGGCTAGTTTTTTGTATTTTTTTAGTAGAGACAGGGTTTCACTGTGTTCGCCAGGATGGTCTCGATCTCCTGACCTTGTGATCCGCCCGTCTCGGCCTCCCAAAGTGCTGGGATTACAGGCTTGAGCCACCGCGCCCGGCCTTTTGCTATACATTTCATAGTCTACCCTACTGGGCTGGTTATGACTCTCAGGTATTCATATTTGAAGGGGAGAATGCAGTTAATTCTCCCTGAGAAACACCGCATTCACATGCATTTTATTCCTGAAGCTCCTATGCCCAAATCTATCAGGCCTGCCTTTCTCAGCTCACACCACCATCCTTTAGGTTGCCTGGAGCAATTCCCACCGTCTCTGGCCCTTGGTGGAAATGGGGGGAGGGGAGACAGCTGGCCTGCTGCAAGGGAGCAGCTGTTCGGTTTCACTGCTTTGTTACTGAACTTTCCTGAGGGGAGGATACCTTGTTTATTTCCTTTTGCATGAGAGCCCAGATCTAAGGAAAGTGGGGCACACCTCAGGTGAAGGGCTGTGGGAAGAGCATTTCTCTTACTTTGCAGAGTTTTGGATTAATACTAAATGCTTAAGCGGTATACTCCTTTCCTCCACCCCCCTCTTCTTCATCTGTAAAAACAAAACCAAAAAACAAAACTGCAGGCTGCGGCTGTGGGAGGTGACTTTTTTTCATTTCTCAGAAATCCCTCATGAGGCAAAGCAGAGAAACAGAAAGAGGGAAACAACTTTGTGTCAAAATGAGGTTGTGTGTGTGTGTTTTGAAATGAGGTGGCTTGTTGTCAGCTTTAAGGAACAACAGCTCTGCAGAGGAGCCTGGTGATGGCGGGGAGGAGTGCTGGACTACCTGCTTCCTTGCCCCTTGCCCCACTTCAAAGCTGGGTGGTTGGGGTCAGGTGTGAAACAGGATGGAAGTCTCTGTATCTTCCCTTCCCCATCATGAACAGTGAAAGGTATATCAGTGCTACTGTATGAAAGAAAAATTTGACCAGTCACGGTGGCTCATGTCTGTAATCCCAGCACTTTGAAAGGCCGAGGTGGGTGGATCACCTGAGGTCAGGAGTTTGAGACCAGCCTGACCAACATGGCAAAACCCTGTCTCTACTAAAAATGGGTGTGGTGCTGTGCACCTGTGGTCCCAGCTACTCGGGAGGCTGAGGCCTGAGAATTGCTTGAACCTGGGATGCAGAGGTTGCAGTGAGCCTAGCATGCTGCTGCACTCTAGCCTGGGCCAGCAAGACTATGTCTCAAAAAAAAAAAAAAAAAAAATGAGTAAATGCTTGTGGCTTACCATTATACATAAGCCTATGTTTGTAAGACAGTGTACCTAACCAACAAAGACCAGGAAAACTGTCATTTCCTGGACCCAGGAAAATTGGCCAGGCGCAGTTGCATGCACCTGTAGTCCCAGATATTCTGGAGGCTAAGGCAGAAGAATCACTTGAGCCCCGGAGTTCAGGGCTATAGTGTGCTATGTTGATCTGGTGTTCACGCGAAGTTCTGCATCAACATGGTGACTTCCTGAGAGTGGGGGACCACCAGGTTGCCTAAGGAGGGGTGAACCTGCCCAGGTTGGAAATAGAGCTGGTCAAAACTCCTGCGCTCATCAGTAGTAGAATTGCACCTGTGAATAGCCAGCCACTGCCCTCCAGCATGGGCAATAGAGCGAGACTCCGTCTCAAAAATAAATAAATAAATACAAAATAAAAAATAAATCTCTCTCTCTATATATAATTTTTAAAAATTCTTTTATTTTTACATAAATAGAAACAGGGTCTCACTAAGTTGCCCAGGATGGTCTTCAACTCCTGGACTTAGGTGATCCCCCTGCCTTGGCCTCTCAAAGTGCTGGGATTACAGGCGTAAGCCACCATGTCTGGCCAAAAATACATTTTTAAAAGTGATTTTGGTCAGGTGTGGTGCCTGTAATCCCAACACTTTGGGAGGCCGAGTCAGGTGGATCACCTGAGGTCAGGAGTTCGAGACCACCCTGACCAACATGGTGAAACCCCGTCTCTATTAAAAATACATTAGCTAGGCCGGGCGCAGTGGCTCAAACCTGTAATCCCAGCACTTTGGGAGGCCGAGATGGGCGGATCACGAGGTCAGGAGATCAAGACCGTCCTGGCTAACACAGTGAAACCCCATCTCTACTAAAAAAAAAATACAAAAAACTAGCCGGGCGAGGTGGCGGGCGCCTGTAGTCCCAGCTACTCAGGAGGCTGAGGCAGGAGAATGGCGTAAACCCGGGAGGCGGAGCTTGCAGTGAGCTGAGATCCGGCCACTGCACTCCAGCCTGGGCGACAGAGCCAGACTCCGTCTCAACAACAACAAAAAAATACGTTAGCTGCACGTGGTAGCGCGTGCCTGTAGTCCCAGCTACTTGGGGGGCTGAGTCAGGAGAATCGCTTGAACCTGGGAGGTGGAGGTTGCAGTGAGCTGAGATCACGCCATTGCACTGCAGCCTGGGCAACAGAAGCAAAACTCTGCCTTTAAAAAAAAAAAAAAAAAAAGCGAAGAAACTAGATCGGAAGCCTCAATTTTCTCCCCTATAAACAGGACTTAACAATACTGTCAGCTATCTTATTACTGCAAGATTTAAAGAGAGTTTATTGATATACGTGCTTTGTGCTTTTACCTTAAAGCACTATACAAACAGAAGGAGTTTCAGGACTGTCCCTTAAGGGTTTACTCTATTAACCATTTTCAAATCCTTAAATGCCCTAGGAGAAGCAATTAAGAACCAGGCATCAGTACAGTATGTTGAATTAAAAGGTTCTACAGCTGTATTTTGAGGCCCAGAAGAGACATAAACAGGACTTTCTATGGCTAGGCAGAGCAGGAGTCACCAGTTAGGAAAAATCCCCAGGGTCAGAAACCACCTCCCTGCCAAATTTGCCCTGCCGCCTGTTTTTGTATGGCCCACAAGCTAAGAATCATTTTGGTATTTTTAAATGGTTGAAAAAAATGGGCCAGGCACAGTGGCTTATGCCTGTAATTCCAGCACTTTGGGAGACTGAGGTGGGAGAACTGCTGGAGCCCAGTAGTTCAGGACCAGCCTGGGCAACACAATGAGACCCTGTCTCTACAAAAAAAATTGTTTTTAATTAGCTGGGTGTGGTGACCTGCACCTGTGGTCCCAGCTACTTGGGAGGCTGAAGCAGGAGGATGGATGGCTTGAGCCCTGGAGGTCAAAGCTGTCGTGAGCTATGATTGCGCCCCACCCCCGCACTCTACCCTGGGCAACAAAGCAAGATCCTGTCTCAAAAAAAAGAATTAAAACTTCAGTGTCACAAGTCTGATTGGAACACAGCTACGCCCATTTGTTTATTTATCGTCTATGGCTGCCTTGTGCTGCTACCGTAGAGAAGCTGCAATAGAGATGATAGGGCCTGCAAAGCGTAACATATTTATCATCTCTCCTGTAGAGAAAAAGTTTGCCCAACCCTCTACTAGAGCTAAAGAGGAGTCTCATTTTGTGATGAAAGAGGCAGGCAACCAATAGTCAACAGTAAGGAGGAGAGGACTGTAGCGATGGGAGACAGGAAGGGTAACTTTGTTCCATGGGAGATGATCTCTGCCTGTCCATCAAGGGGAGGGCCTTTTGGCCTAGGGATCCCAGGGGTACAGTCTGCTCCTTTTTTTATAATCCCACCCTCTTTCCCCCAGTTTCTTTTACTCTTCACTCAAAATTCAGTGGAGCTATCTCAAGAGATTCAGGTAAGGCTCAGAAGAGCACAGCACACAAATATGCCGACCCAACCTAGCCTTCCTCCCACAGCCCGGGGCTCTTCCCAGGCCTCTCAGCACAGTTCTCCAGTGCTCACAGGAGAAATGCTCCGCTCTGGCCACCTTCCAGCCAGCTCTGTACCTCCCCTTCAGCTGGCAGAGCTGATGGCTCCCTGGCATCTGACTGCCATATCTCGTGCATACCTTGTTTTGGATTAATCTTTTACATTCCTCCCTCAAATCCTTTCTTCCTTCAGACTCAGCCCTGAAACACCCTCTTCTGGAGTTTTCCCAGTCTCCTAGGTCAAGGAGCCCAAAAGTCAGGTTTATGCTGGCTACTTTGAGGTTAACCCAAACTTTTTCTGTCTCTTGTTGACAGACTTAGACTTAGGTACTTTCCTGAGGCTTTCTACTTCCTTTAGACGGTGTCTCTGCCCTTTAAAGCTGACACCTCTTCATCACCTACCTGTGGCAAATAAACCACCTCTACTTGAAACACATACCTCCCCAAACCATAATTTCTACCATAGCATGATTCTCCATGGTTCAAAGAGAGGAGAGAGCTTCCTGGGTCAGTTTACTCTGGTGGGGAGGATGCTAACATGAAGTCTTTTTTTTTTTTTTGAGACGGAGTCTCGCTCTGTCACCCAGGCTGGAGTGCAGTGGCCGGATCTCAGCTCACTGCAAGCTCCACCTCCCGGGTTCACGCCATTCTCCTGCCTCAGCCTCCCAAGTAGCTGGGACTACAGGCGCCTGCCACCTCGCCCGGCTAAGTTTTTGTATTTTTAGTAGAGACGGGGTTTCACTGTGTTAGCCAGGATGGTCTCGATCTCCTGACCTCGTGATCCGCCCATCTTGGCCTCCCAAAGTGCTGGGATTACAGGCTTGAGCCACCGCGCCCGGCCTACATGAAGTCTTTATTTGTAAACCTGGGGACAAGGGGAGAGCAAGGAATGAGAGAGGGTCTGGCTGGAGAGAATCTGGAGGGAGGCTCTCCTAGCATCTTGTTCTCTCTCTATCCCACCACCCTCCATGTCCACCTAGAGCCTCCCACCAGAGCTCTTCTCTTACAGGTTTCCTGGGAGAAGGTGGCTTGAGGCTGAGACACTTATGCCCTGGGCCAGCCACTGGGTTCCTGTGCTCTGCTTCATTCCTCGTTACCAGAAGAGTGGAATCTGGATGAGTGGAGGTGAGGAGAAGGTTCAAACTCTCCACCAGACCCACGCTGCAGCTGTGAGCACCTGCTTACAGGGAGGCCTGGGGGTTGGGGAAGTCCAGGAGCTAAATTTAGTCCAAAAGCTGCAACTTAAATTGGGTGGGTATTTACCCTGGGGAAGCTGGGAGGGGGAGGGGAGAGGAATCCTGACCCAGCTGAACTCGTGAGAGCACAGATCACCCCTAGTGTCAATGATACTCAAACCACAACCCCCTCCCCCACCCAGCACACCCACAGAAAGGAGGCATCCTCAACAATTTGCAGGCCTTTTGCATGCTTGATCTCTCTTGTGCATATCAAGTTTGTTCCTATCACTACCCCACCCTCATCTCACTTCTCAGGGGTCCAGTTCCTCTGAGTCCTTCCCTAAATTCCCACCAGTGCACCAAACCCAGGGGCCCTCCCCACATTCCTCTGCCCTCAGGCTGCAGCTTCTGCTCTCCCCAGTCCCTCCAGAGGGTTTCAGAGGTCAGCGGTGTCTGGCCACACTACTCCCCTCTACGGGGCCAGGAAAAGGGGTTGCTTGGGTCAGGTTCCCCTTCCTGAGAACTTCCACATTGACCCCATAATGACGTCAGTGACCAGAGGAAGGAATCCTTAGGGGCTGCGCTGAGTCCTAGCTCTAAAATAAGAGGGGAAGGGGGGCAGACCCCCAGATAAGAGCCCACCTCCTGAGAGGTCAGAGGCTGGAGGCCGAGAGGGAGCTCAGGGGCGGGCAGAAAGAGAAAACGGGTGCTGAAACCGGGGAGCCCTGCGAGGGGCTGCGACCGCACCTCCACCTGCGATTGGTTCTCAGGCTCAGGGCAAACGCCAAACCTGCCCAGCAACAGCCCTGAGCAGAGGGAGGGGAGCTTCGGGGAAGTCAGCTGAGCCGGCGCCGCCCAGCTCGGGGCTTCCAGGAATCGCTGGGAGGGCCCCAGCCTCCACCCCACCCCTCCCTGGGTCTCAGGACTCTGCTTTCGGCCTTCTATACCTACTGGGCGGGCTCGGGTCCCATTTCCCTGCCCCCCCCCCACATCTGTGATTCCCTGCTGACGCCTCTTTAGGCTCAGCGGAGACGTTGGAACTGGGCTTCCCTTGTGGCCCCCTTTCCTCGCTGCCTGCCCTGGGCTGACGTCAGTTTTGTCTTCCTTCTCCATTCCCTTTTGCCTCCTTCCCCACTCGCTGTCCTCTTAAGGTGTCCAAATTCTTCCTTCTCAGCCACTTTCAACTCAGAGAAAGCCCGAGTCCCAAAGCAACAGGAAGATGTGCGGGGGGCCGCGAGTGTGGGGAGATCCTGCCGCCTCGGGCAACTCTGTCGTCCCCCGCAGGGTCCAGGTGCTCAGAAAACAGCAGCCACTGAGTTCACTGTTTCCGCAGGCCCCGTATTCCCCGCCGTGCTCAGCTGGGCTTGTGGAGCCGCGAGCGGGGGCGCTCCTGTGGCACCGCCCCTCCCAGGCAGCCCGGCGTCCAGGAGAGACTTGGCCCCAGGCTCCGAACGGCAGAGGTCTGCCCCTCTCAGGTCGCCTCTAGCAAGTTCTCCACCTTGGGAGAAGCGAGTGGGAGGAGGATGGAGGAGGCCAGGCTGAGCCATCTCTAAGGAATGTGGCTTTGGCAGGACATCCAGTGCCGCCCCGCTCCTCCCTCAGCCCAGCCCAGGGCCCCGGAGCCGGGCCGGGCTCCTCCCTCTCCAGGGGAAGGGCTTGGGGCAGGAATCCCTTCCCTTTCCCCACCCCAGGAGAAGCCCCAGAGCGTAGGCCAACGCGTACGGCAGAAAGGGGGACAGAAGGCAGGGCTAGAGAAAGGAAACAGGAAAAAAGAGCTTCGACAAGCCAATTGCCCTTCGCTCAGGCCCCAGAGGAAAGGCGCAGATTCCGGAAGACTTCCCAGAGAGACTCGGCCCAAAATAAAGGGCACCGCGGCCGCGCAGCCCTTCCTTCAGCTCTGGAGCCCAGCGCCCCACACCACACCTCAACTGGGAGAACTGGTGACCTCTAGTGGCCCATGACCAGCCTGCAGGGCCTGGGGCTGGCAGGGATCCTCTGGCCCAAACTCTCCTCCTGGGCTCTAATGCTGTTCCCCTGCGCACCCTACCTTCTGCCTTCACACTGCTGAGGGGCCCGTAGCCGACAAGGAAGAGCCCGCTTCTCATTTGTCATGACCATCTTTAATAAAAAATAAATTAGTTCTGGGTGGGAACCATTTCAGGAGGCAGGGAGTGGGGCTAGGGGCTGGGGGCGTCTCATGCTCACATTTCTGTTTTTTACTCTGCCCAGCTGGGCCTTGCTCTGAAGAGGCAGTCTCTCTCCTCCTGCCTTCCTGGGTAAGGCAGGATTGGCAGTGGCTGACGCCAGCCCTAGCTAATTAGGGAGGCAGGGGTAGAGATACTAGGCAAATGAGAAGGGGTCAGAGACACAGGGCGGCTTAGAAGATATGAGGCCTGAACATGAGAAATGAGGCCTAGGCCACAAAACTGGAGTGGTGGGGAGACCACACTCTAAGTAACTCAAATTAGCAAGGAACTGCAGACTTGCTTTCCTCTCCACCTAGGAAAATCTCAGGGAAACAGGTCTTGTCCTTCTCAGTCTGTGTAACTTCTTTTTGAAAAATGATACACGTTTGAGCACACTCACATCCATGCAGTCCCAAAAGCACACCTGAGGCATATGTGCACACACCCATCACACCACCACATGGGCCCAACCATAGCCCTGAAAGTCACTTTCTGTCACCTTGCCACCCTCTGTCACCTGGAGGACATCCCTGCTGAGACTGGGACAGGCTGGAGAGCCAGGGGGTTCAGAGTGGGCTGATCAATGGGTGACCGATGGTGGCATAGAAAACCATGAGGGTGCCCCAGACCCCTTTCAGGAGGGATCCTGGGGAGACCGCTCCAGGACATGTGCGCAAGAGCGGCAACAGGTGGCTGTGTAGTAGGGGTAGACGCAGAGCCGGGCCTGTACCACCAGGGGGCAATGTGGAGAGCTGTCCTTGCATTGATCATCTAGGGACAGAGGAGGCCAGTGGGCACAAGACAGTCACCAGGACCCACCTGTCTGGGAATGGGTGTGCTGCCCATTCCCACTGGTCCCTTCTCATCTCCTCCCATACTTCAGCTAATCCACTCTATT
This sequence comes from Theropithecus gelada, assembly GCF_003255815.1. Lineage (NCBI taxonomy): Eukaryota > Metazoa > Chordata > Mammalia > Primates > Cercopithecidae > Theropithecus > Theropithecus gelada. Next base: position 15,885,235 of record NC_037668.1, on the reverse strand, counting down.
GGGGATTGGGGAGAGGGGGCTCTTTACCAGGGCGCTGGCTGCAGGGTTGGCTGTTACAGGGGCGCTTCCTGGAGGGCCGCAGTTGAGGAGGGCATCGGGTGCTGAGGGTCTGGTTGGCGCTCAGACACTGGACCTCCCGTGTCTGCGTTCCCCCTTGACAGGAGCGAGAACACTGGGGCGACCCCGGCCATCATATCAGACCTTTGCCAGGCCTGGGATCCTCCTTAACCCCCGGCTGCCACCTCTCTCCCCAAAAGGTGGTGGTGGGGACCCTCCTAGGACATTGTGAAATCCCAAGTGGAGGGGGCCCATCTGTCCTCCAAGTCTATAAGAAGTAGGACAGTGGTAATGCTTGGCTGGGCTTATTCTGGGGCACAGAGAGGCCTGGAAGGGTATAGTGAGAGGACCTCCCCTGGGGGCCCAGGCTGAGCAGGGCAGGGCAGCCAGGCACTCACCGGGCTCCAGGGTGTGGAAAACCATCGGTCCTGGCAGGCCTGCCCTTGACAGGGCTGCAGGGCAGGGGGCCTGGGGAGGTGAGAACAGTTGCTTGGAGAAGTCACGTTGAATTCCGTCCCCAGTTTGGAGACACAGATGATGTCTCTACGCTGTGTGCCGGAGCCACATTCGGAGGAACACTAGTGTAGGGGGAGGGCAGGGTGATGAGGGGAGGGGAGGACAGAGAGTGCCCCAAGTGCCCACAAGGCATCCCACTGGGACTGGCACCCCCTTCCTGCCCTCAGCAAGCGCTCAGCTCACCTCACCCCAGGGCCCTGTGTACCAGCGCCAAGTCCTCTCACAGGGCCCCAGGCTGCAGGCACGCATATCAGGGGGCCGGCTTCCTGGTGGACAGCTCTGCCCAGTTCCTGCTCCTGCTTCTCCCTGGCCTGGCCCGAGGGCTGCCCCACTCCCAAGGCAGACCACAGAGCGCCGCTGGATTCCCGTCCCACACTCGGCTGAGCACTGCAGAGGAGGAGAGCGGCCTGCGTGAGGGGCCTGCTGGTGACTGGCACAAGGGACAGGAGAGGGGGCAGGGAGGGATGCATCCTGGGTCCGAATCCTGGGCGGTAGGGAACGTCCCCGGGTACCAGGCCTGGACGGGGAATCCTAGCTGGGCCCCTCATGGAAGTTGTTCTCACTTACCTCTGAGTCCCCAGCGTCAAGCATATAGCAGGCACTTGATCAATACAAGTTTATTGAGCTGTGCTGGAAAGGCTGAGGTGTCCTGGGCATGGTCACCCAGGATGCAGGACATGGCTGGGGGTTCGGGGCTCACCTTGGAGTTCCAGTCGCTGTGGAACCAGGCGGTAGTACAGGGCCCCATGTCACAGGCCTCTCTGCTGGGGGGCTGCGGGGGGCCTGACGCGCACTCCTGCTCACTCACTTCATCACCATTGTTCCCAACACAGCGAACCTGCCGGCTTCTCTGGCCCCGGCCGCACCGCACGGAGCACTGAGGGGGTGAGGGGAATCCAGGGAGCTGGGCTTCTCAGCCAGCCTCCAGCTCTAGGGCTTCAGAACCAGGCTCTGCCTTCGATCCCCAGCCCAGCAGTCACATGGTTTCATGGGCTGAGGAGGAGGCTGAGCCCTAGGGCCCCGGGCCCCCAATCCCTGATTCAGTCCCTTATCTGACTTCTATATTGGGGGTCCATATGAAACCCTGTTTGTAAATAGTTTCTGCTGATGAAAAAGAAGTTGAAAAACCGCTGCTCTTGTTCACCGGTACCCATTCCCCTCCCCGGCACCTTGCCCGGGCACACTCACCTGGCTCCAAGGAGAGCCAACTTCCCAATGGCCACAGAGGCGCAGCTGGCAAGACTGGGTGATGTTGGGCCGGGGGAGATGTCCACAGCGCTCCGGGGGCACCGAGGAGCCACCCCCCCCCAAACTCCTGCCGGCATTGCAGCTGGCGGTGCTGGGTGCCAGGGCCACAGGAGCGGCTGCAGGATGTCCACTCACCAGCCTCCCAGCTGCAGGCACCAGCAGGGCAGGGAAGAGATGGAGACACAGATGAGATATGTGGGGCTGCCATGGCAGGGGAGATGGAAGACACATTGGACATGGGGGCCTCAGAGGAGAGTGGGCACGTTTGGCGTTTGGAGTCTGGGTTCCTGGGGGGCTCAGCCTGCCATGGCTTTCTTGCTGCCTACCGAATGTCCGCCTTTCTAATCTAATGTTGTCTCTCTGCAGCCAGGAGATGTCGCGTTGAGTGCAGAATTCAGGTAAGATTCTGGGGGCAACTGCTGTGTTTCCAGTACCCTAACCCTCCCCGTGGGCCATACTCACTATGGGGGGCACGGGGCGCCGTGGCAGGGTTCAGGGGAGGCTGGGGGCCTGGCACCCGCGGCACAGCTGCGTTCATCCACTTCCTCTCCCGACTCACGGGAGATGCAGAGGAAAATGGGGCGCCAGACACCTGAGTGGGTGAGAAGGCAGCCAGGGAGGCAGGAGGCTGGAGCCCAAGCTCAGTGGTGTCCCAGATGCAGGGTCGGGCGTGGCCCCACTATCCTGGATGCAGGATCAGGAGTGTCAGTTGGGGGGCTTGGACTGAGGTGCTGGTCCAAGGTGCGATGTCTCACCTTTCCCACAGGACGCTGAGCATGTGGAGTGTCCCACTCGTTTCCAGTACGCAGCTGGAGACCCCAGGGGTGTCCTGGGATGGGGCGGGGCGGGCATCTGGGGGATCCGCACCTGGCGCTGGAGAGTGCCTGGGGTCCGGGCTGGGCGGGGCGCTGGAGCGGGTGGGGGCTCCACCCTCAGAATCTCTGTGCAGGGGAGCAGGCGAATCAGATGCCACCCCACTGCCCCAGAGCCACCCCTGCAGCTTCTCCCTCCTCCTTCCAAGTGCAGGGGTCAGAGTCTTACCCGGCTGAAGCTGGGGGACAGCGGGCTCTGGGGTGGGGTTCTCAAGGATTGGAGGAGATGAAGAGATGACATACTGATAAAATACGCCTGGGTTTTCCTCCTGAAAGATCATCTGGGGAGAAGAGAAGATAATGAATGTTTGGGGGTGGCCAGAGGGGGATGCCACCAGCTCTATCTCCCATCTTGACAACCACAGCTCTGCCCTTAGAGGGAACAGCCTCCCTCCCCAGCATCCAGCTGCCCCTGGCCCCAGGCTCACATAGACATCCACAGGCTGGGTGGTGGGGCCTTCAGCCGACAGACTCTCCCCTTTGCCCTCCTCCCTGGGAGGACGGTTATATCGAAAGACGGTCCCGCCGGCCCTGTACGACCCAGGGGGATCCACAGCCCAGTTCCCATTGATGATGGACCGGCCCCCAGGGCCACGAAGTGCTGCAGGTCAGAGGTGAGAGATTGGGAAATTCCAGGGTGATAATACTTTCCTCCTCCCACACCGTGTCCTCAGCCTATAGAAGCTCCCACCAGAACCTAAGATCCCCCCAAGTCCTCTCAGCTTCCTCACTCCTTCCACAAGGGGAGGGGCCAGACCCTGGACTTCCCCGTTTGGCTTGCTCACTGCACTGAGTGGGGGTATGGAGGGCTGAACAGAGATGGAAGTGAAAGGGAGGCAGCTGGGTGCTCACCCAGGTAGTTGGAGCTAGGCCGGAGCTGGGCAATCTGAAGCCGCGAGGCTCCCGCTGGAATCCACAAGATCTTCTGATAGCCCAGGGGGCCCCCTCGGTCAGTGAGGTTCCCCGAAACAAGGCGACAGGTAGAATCATCACCCCCACAGACTCCACAGCCATCAGGACGCCTGCCAGAGCCAAGGATCCCATCACAGCCGGGGCTCTGGAGAGAGTGAGGTGAGGCAGCGGCCACAGAATGCCAGACACCACCTCAACCCCACCCCGGTCCCCTCGGGAGCCTCAGCTCACTACCCTGCTTTTTGTGCTACAAGTGAGAGCACAAAAGCAGCCCCACCGTCCCCAGTCAGACCCAGGGACACAGACAGGTGCCCGATCAGATCCTTCAGGCTCTGCTCAGCCCAGCTTGGCAGGTTAAAATTCTCCCTTGGTTATCTCAGTATGGTGTTTTGTTGTTGAATTAATTAATGAGACTGTGCAAATACGTGTGTGTGCATGTGTGCATGTGTTCATGCATGTGTCTACATGTGTATGTGTACGGGTGTGCGTGCACATATGCGTGTGTGCATGTGTGTCCGTGTGTGTCTGTGTGCATATGCATATGTGCATGTGTTCATGCACGAGTGCACATGTGTATGCATACATGTGTCTGTGTCCATATGCGTGCATATGCATGTGTGTCTGCATATGTGTGTGTACATGCTTGCATGTGTGCATATGTTCATGCATGTGTGTGTACATGTGTATGTGTACAGGGGTGTGTATCTGTGCGCATATGCGTGTGTGTGTGTGCACCCCGTCTTCCCTCACCAGACAGCGTCCAGCCACACAGATGTCAGGGGCTCCAGGCTGACATAGGGTCCCATCCTGGACCTTTTCGGTGTGACGGACATAGAAGCGGAAGCCACGGGGCCGGCAGTTCAGTTCACAGCGCTGGGAGCCCTGGACTAAGGGACAGGGTAGAAGGGTGGTTAGTGGGCTCCCTGGTGGGAGGTTAGCTGAGAGAGGCCCCGGGGGGGCACCTTGAGGTTGCCCAGGTCACTGTGGATGAAGGAAATATGACAACAGCACAAGCTGAGAAGGTGGTCAGGGCCGGCACAGTGGCTCATGCCTATAATCCCAGCACTTTGGGAGGCCGAGGCCGGTAGATCATTAGGTCAGGAGTTCAAGACCAGCCTGGCCAATATGGTGAAACCCCATCTCTACTACAAATACAAAAATTAACCGGGCATGGTGGCACATGCCTGTAGTCCCAGCTACTTGGGAGGCTGAGGCAGGAGAATTGCTTGAACCCAGGAGGCAGAGGTTGCAGTAAGCCGAGATCTGCATTCCAGCCTGGGTGACAGAGCGAGACTCTGTCTCAGAAAAAAAAAAAAAAAAAGGAAGGTGGTCAGGTCAGTCGAGGTCACTGAGACCATCAAGGGGACTCTGAATCGAGAGAGGAGCAATCCCTGACGCCCATGATTCTGTGTGTTCAGAGCTCTTGAGTGCTTGTCTTGGTGTCAACACAGGCCTAAAATGAAGCGGATGGTAACCTGGGAGCAACCGATACGGTAGTGCCCAGGATACGTGGCACACCCCCACCCAGCTGTCACGGCTGGACAGGATCTCTCCCACTGTGGCCCTCTTGTGTCACAGCCACCCGACCCCCAGTGATGGCCTTCCCAGAGGAGTCCGGACAAAGCGTGTCTCCCGCACCTCCTCCTCCCACCCCGACCCCTCTGCAGACCACTCGCCGCCACCTGTGCTGTCTCCTGACCCAGCGCCAGGGAGAAGAAAGAAGGCACGGCGCAGGGGAAGCAGAGGGGCTGGAAGTCATTCAGGGCTGGGAGTAAGCAGGTGTCTCCTCTCCCCTTCATCCCCAATTCCAAGTCATCACTGCCCAGGGGTGGGCAAGAAACCTCACCTTCGGTGAAGGGCTCCCACTGGTACAGCTGGCCCATGAATTCCTGGGAGTTAAAGGCCGCGCACTGCAGGGCCCGGGGGTCTGGCTGCTCGGGGGGGCAGGGCTGCGGTGAGGGGTACAAAGGAGTCAGAGCTGGGGAGCAAAATGAGGGTAAGGTCAGGGCTGAACCTGGGGAGCAGGCGGGAGGATCAGGTCAGCGGAAGAGCTCCAAGACCCCTGCCCTGAGGTGGTCAGATGCCAAGGCCCTTCTCCCTCAGGGGCCGAGAAGAAGCTGAGGGCCCAGCTTCAGGGCGGGGAGGCCACAGTGGAGGTTGGGGTTGGGAGGGGAGACCCGAGGAGACTCACCGCTTGGCTGCAGGCTCTTAGCTGCTCACTCTCCCCAGAACATCTTGGAATAGGGCTACTGGGAGCAAAGAGGCTCCAGAGGGAGCTGGCATGGGGGCCGTTGCTCAGCAGGGGCAGCCAGCCGTCCGGGTGCTGAGGGTCAGGCTCCAGGCGGTGCCCGTGAGGAGTCCCCCCCATTCCCCAGGGCCCCTGGCCCTGCTGGCCTCGGCCCCGAGGGACTGAAGGGAAAGGATCAGGGCGTCTCCCTGCTACCTGGGGACTGGCCCAACCCTGGGAACTTGGCCTTCGTGACTGAGAGGATGCACGGAAGAAGCCACCTTCTCCTAAGGAGTGCGTGGGTGAGGGGGGCTCTGTGTCAGAGGCCTGGGCTCTGGGGTGGTGCTGTGGAGGGGCAGGCCTGGTTCTGGGAGCCACCTCTGTCTGAGCAGTTTCAGGGCTTAGAGGTTCTGCTTGGGGGGATGGGGTGTGGACAGACAGTTCTGTGGGAGGGAGCTCAGTTTGGGGGCTGCCGTTTGTGGAGAATGGCTCTGCTCTTGGAGTAGGGGATGGAATGGGCTCTTCCCCTCTAGAAGAAATCAGGGACAGCTCAGATCTGGGTGGCCTCCGAGGGTGCCTGCGGTTCCGGTGCAGTGGCAATGCAAAGGGCACTCTCCCATAACCGAACATTCCTGGTTTGATGGGGTCTCGAAGCCGGGACCTGAGAAGGTGTTTCAGATGTGGGGGCACAGCTCTGACCACCTCTGACCCTGTTTCCCCAGTTTACTTCCTGGCACCAAAGATAAGCCCTCTGAAGTCACCCGTGCTCCCCTTTCCTTCTTGCTAAGCCCCCACCTTGCCCAAGGCCCACCTCTTCCACCCAGGCCTCTCACCTCCTGGCCGCTTGAATCTCCTGGGTCTCCTCTCTCCCTAGGTGGGAAGCAGGACCTCGAAGTGGGCCACCCCTTCCCCGAGACTGTGTCCTGTACAAGGGGAAGGTTTCTGGAGAAGTCTGGGGTCTGGGACCCTGGCCCCGGGGGAGGAGGGCTTCTGGATGTCTTGGGGGCCGGGGAGGGAGGGGCAGACTCGGGCGGAGCTGCACTGTAGGGAGCTGACATGTCCGGCTCCTGCGCTGCACCCCCACCCCGCAGGGCTGGGAGCAAGAGGCCCACTGGACCCAAGGTCCCCAGACACCTTCGAGGCCCTGGCCCTCCTCTGTAGGTGTCTGAAGAGAGTGTCCGGACAACACCTATATAGAGAAAAAGGTCAGACAGAATTGGAAGGATTAGAGGGAACTGTCCAGAGCGTCCATCTAGACCACCACTGGGGCTCACGGAGTCGCTGCCAGTCCAGGGTCACATTCAGCAGCAGAGGGAGAACTACACCTCGGCCTCTTGGTGTTGTGAGGCAAGTAACTGTGGAGTTGGCAGGGGAGGTGGATGGGCTGTGGGGAAAGGAGGCGTGGCCTGGAGAGATGGGGTGGGAGCCCAGGGGGAGATGAAAGGGTGGCAGGCAGGCTGCAGCTGCTCACTTGTCCAAAGCTCACCTCCTGATCCAGGCAGAGCTGAGGGAGGGACAGAAGCAGCAGCAGCAGCAGATACAGCCAGGGCCTGCAAACCAAAGGCCATGGGAGGGACGTCAGACTGGAGCCAGAGGGGGTGTTGCAACACCACCCTCCGCCCCCAGCCGGCTCCCCATATCCTGACTACCAACTTCTCAGAAAGCAGAAGTTACTCATCACTTCCCCTGCCCCTCCCAGTGGTCCTCTTTCCCTCACTTCCAGACACGGAGCCGTCCCAGCAACCCCCCCTTCCCTCCCCCCCATGGCCCCTTCTCTCACCTGCCTGCCCAGTTCTCCATCACTCCCCCCTCTACTGCCCCAGGGCAAGGGAGGAGCGGACTGGTCACAAAAACTACACAGCCATCTGGGCAGGCATCTGGGTAGGCATCTGGGTGTGGAGGGTGCTCTCTGCAGGGACAGAAGACTGGTGGTTACCTCTCCAGTGTCCAGAGAGCTTGGGGCTGGGAGGACAGATCAGAGTGGAGGAGGTGGTGAGACTGGCCCACCCCTTTAGGATCCTCAGGGTGGGAGCAGGGAGGATCACTGCCTTGTCCATCTGTAGAGGCTACATGGTCGGGGGCTGACCTCAGCCTTCCAACTAAGGCTCAGTCCCCACCCCTGGGCCCTGTAGGGGCTTCTTAGCTCCTCCCCAAATCCTACCTAGAGACTGTTTCTAGGCCGGCTCAGGCACACACAAACGGCTTTTTTTTTTTTTTTTTCTGAGATGGAGATCTCACTCTGTCATCCAGGCTGGAGTGCAATGGTGCCACCAAAGCTCATTGTAGCCTCAAACTCACAGGCTCTCCTTCCTCCTCAGCCTCCTGAGTAGGTGGGACTACATGCGTGCACCACCACACCCAGCTAATTTTTGTATTTTTTGGTGGAGATGGGATCCAGCTAAATTGCACAGGCTGGTCTCAAACTCCTGGCCTCAAGCGCTTCTCCCGCCTTGGCCTCCCAAAGTGCTGGGATGACAAGTGTGAGCCACCGCACCCAGCCAGAGGGCTCCTTCTAAAATGGTTGTCATCTGCTCCCACTCCTGCCCTCCCAGAGGTGCCTAGAAAGTAGAGGAGGAAGGCTCCACTGAGGATGTGCCAGACGCTCTCTCTGAGGATCCACCAGAAGCCCCTTCCTCGGGTCTTCCAGAAACGAGACCTTCCCCAGCCATCTCTCTGTCCTACTTGCCTCCTGGTTTTCTCTTCCCTTCTGTGGAAGAGATGTGCGGGAACATCCAGGCACATCTCAGACACTTTTGGCCAAGGGATAAGCTAAATGGGTTGACGGTTTAATCTCTAGAGAAGAAGCCGGCAATGTAACACCCACTCTGGGTGCCAGCATCCAGCATTGGTTCAGTGAGGGCTTGTTTCCTGTGCGGCTCTACCAGCTGGGGAAGCGGGAAGGAGAGGTGCAGCCACGGCTGCCTCTTGCCCCAGCCACAGGCCTCTCATTCTCAAGAGCCAGGAAGTCCATCTGAAGTTCAGCTTTGAACACTGGAGAAGTGAGGCTTGGAACCCTCCCGAGCCACAAAGCCTGACTCTCCTTGCCCCCTTCTCACTTAGAGGCCTTCCCACCCCTGCTCCTCATCCCACTCTTGGGTCTGCTTTCCAGGAAAAAAAAAAAAATCTGTTTCTGTTGGATCTGAAAGGCACCCGGGAAAGGAATCCAGGGAGCCCTCGAATTGCTGAGGTGGGCCAGTTCTGGGGCAGAAAATGACCAAGAGAAGGGAAGGAATGTGCCTGGGGGCAGACACTGCGCCCCACTGCCCTCCCTGAGACCTAGGGCTCATAATTTGAGGGAGGGGTCAGAGTGGCTGAGCCAGAGCGGGCGTGCCTCATGGTTTAGGGTTGGGGAGGGGGTTGCCGATGGCCACTCCTTCCCCTGGGTGGGCCGGCCACTGAGGTCAGCAACTCCGCCCTGACTGAACGGGGGAGGCCAGGGTCTCCAGAGAAGGGCCCATGTTCCACCCAAGTGTTCAGGCTCTGCCTGACTCTGTTACTCCAGCTGAGGGAAGAAGAAAGGGGGTGATGGTCACTGCCGGCCCCTTCTCTGATGCCGACCCCTCTCCATGCCCTCTCTGCCTCTGTTTCTCTCTGCCACCCAGATCTCACCGCCCCTCTCCACGGGTCTACCCAGTACACATAATCCCGTCCCGAGCTGGGTTTGGCCTTGGCAGTTCCCTGGAGAAGTGAGGGGTGGGGGTGACGTGAGCTCCCGGGGCCCAGGCCAGGCCTGGCTCCCTCTCTGGAAAAGTCCCACCCCACCCTCCCCTGCGCAGCCCGGCAGGGGCCCATGCCCCCTCCTCTGCAGAAACACACGCACATTTGTGCTTCTCACCCCTTTCCATGTCCCTCATTTGGTGTCGTTCACGGCCCAGGACGAGGAAAGGAGAGGTCAGAGGTTGGTGCCAGAATAGACCCTGGTCTGGACAAATGTGGGCTCCTCCGGGCCACACCTCTCCACACTGCCCAGTGAAGACCAAGGAACAGAGACCTGCGCAGGGCTCACCCCTTCACCCCCAGGTCTCCCTGCTGGAGAGTGTGGCTCGACCCCTGTGTTTCTGGAATAGCCACAGAGAATCCCTGTCCTGAGTCCGAATTCCCTGGCCCTCATGGAGCCCTCCACTCCTGGGTCTGGCAGGCCACCCCAACAGGTGTCTTTCTTTTTTGTCAACCTCTTCTGTCATCGGACTGAACTGGATCAAGGGCACCCACCTGCGTCCCTCGCGGCGACCCTGTCCTCCAACTCCAGGAGTTGCAGTAGGGGGGCGGGGGGCACACCGTCCGAGAGCACCCTCCTAGGGAGAGGGCAGGAGGCGCTGCCCGCGCGGGGAGGTCGTGGGTCTGTTTTCCAACTTCGCTGTGTGACTTAGGAGGAATTTTGGCTCACTCCTCGCCCGGGTGATGGGGCCAGAGTTCCACGGGATCAGACCCCCTCCCCAGGAATTCGACCCCAGGGGCTGGAAGATCGTCCGAGACCACCGGAGCTGGGGCCGGGGTCGTGGCGGGGGCGCGACCGACCGCACAGCGCAGGGAGAGGGGACGACGCGGGCGCGCGGGGCTGGCGGTCTAATGGGACCCGGGAGAGGGGCGGCCGGGGCCGGGGTCTCGGGGAGGTCTCTACCTGCTCTGCGCGCCCCGGTGGCCCGTTAACCCTTCTGCGCCCGGACGCTCTCTACAGGCAGCCTCGCTCCGCGGCGGCCACTGCGGCCCCTGAGCCGCTCTCCGGACACCGCCGCCTCGGCCGCGACTCCGCCCTCGCGCCCGCCCCCGCCCCGCCCGCCACGCGCCCCAGCCCGCGCCCCTTGGCGGTCCCGGGGTGGGGACGGTCGGCCTCGCAGTCCCGTTCGCCAGGACCACCCACCCCGGGCTGCGCGCCGGGCGCCCCCGGACGGCTGCGTGAGCAGAAGCCCGGGCGGGCCCAGCCGGGGTCGGAGGCTGCGGTCGCTCCCGGGCGCTGTCCTCGTGTCCGGCTGGGATTAGGGACTTAAGCAGCCCGGGCCTCCGAGTGGCTCGGGTGAGCGGTGCGAGAGCGGCGCGGCGCGGGCGGCCTCCAGGGGCGCCTGGAGCTAGGCGGCCTGGGAGAGCCGCTGGTCCGGGAGGGCGGCGCCCTGGACGGAGGTGCCCGCGGCCCCGGATCCGCGTGGGTCCAGGCTCTCTCCTCCACGCAGCCTCACCTGCAAGCTCAGTCACTCCTAGCTCTCCCGTGTTGGGCAGTGAACCCTGTGGTTCTGATTGCTGGGACTTCTATGAGCTTCGGTTTTTCCCTCAGTAAGGTTTTACACTCGGGACTCAGCGGAAGGACAACGTGCTGACTTCTGAGTCAGAGTGATCTGGTTTTGAATATCAGCTCCAGCACTTGCCGGCTGTGTGGTCTTCCACAAATACTTCCACCTCTGTGTGGTGCAGTTTGCTCATCTGCAAAATGGGACTAATCTAATATATAGGATGGACTTGGATATGTCTCTTTATCTATTTATATATGGAAGAATGCACCCCAAACTCAGTAGTATTGGTGACATCTGGGGAGGGGTTCAGAGTTGGAAGAGAACTGAAAAAGGCTTTTGCTTTTTACTCTGTGTTATGTTTATTATTATTATTCGAGACGGAGTCTCTCTCTTTCGCCCAGGCTGGAGTGCAGTGGCCAGATCTCAGCTCACTTCAAGCTCCGCCTCCCGGGTTCACGCCATTCTCCTGCCCCAGCCTCCCCCGTAGCCGGGTCTACAGGCGCCCGCCACCAAGCCCGGCTAATTTTTTGTATTTTTAGTAGAGACGGGGTTTCACCGTGTTAGCCAGGATAGTCTCGATCTCCTGACCTCGTGATCCGCCCGTCTCAGCCTCCCAAAGTGTTGGGATTACAGGCGTGAGCCACCGTGCCCGGCCTCTTGTTATTAATATTATTATTATTGAGACGGAGTCTCATTCTTGTCGCCCAGGCTGGAGGGCAATGGCACGATCTCGGCTCACTGCAACCTCCACCTCCCGGGTTCAAGCGATTCTCCTGCCTCAGCCTCCTGAGTAGCTGGGATTACAGACGCCCGGCGAATTTTTTTTTTTTTTTTTGTATTTTTAGTAGAGACGGGGTTTCACCATCTTGGCCAGGCTGACCTTGAACTCCTGACCTCAGGTGATCCAAGTGCTGGGATTACAGGCGTGAGCCACCGCGCCTAGCCGTGTTATGTTATTTTTGTGAATTTTTTAACCACAAGAGTAATCCATCTATTAGTTTTATCTTTTTTTTTTTTTTTTTGAGACGGAATTTCACACTTGTTGCCCAGGCTGGAGTGCAATGGCGTGATCTCGGCTCACTGCAACCTCTCCCTCCCAGGTTCAAGTGATTCTCCTGCCTCGGCCTCCCGAGTAGCTGGTATTAGAGGTGTGCACCACCACGCCCGGCTTATTTTATATATTTTATATTTTTTAGTAGAGACGGGGTTTCTCCATGTTGGTCAGGCTAGTGTCAAACTCCCAACCTCAAGTGATCCTCCCGCCTTGGCCTCCCAAAGTGCTGGGATTTCAAGCGTGAGCCACCACGCCCGGCTATTATTTATTAAAAATAAATAATATATGTCAGCTGGGCGTGGTGGTGAAAACCTATAGTCCTAGCTCCTCAGGAGACTGATGGGGGAGGATCGCTTGAGCCCAGGAGTTTGAGGCTGCAGTGAACTATGAACTATGACTGTGCCACTGCACTCCAGCCCCTGCGACAGAGAGAGACCTTTCTCAAAAAATAAATACACAAATAAAATACGTAAAATGACTGGCATAGAGTAGACAATAAATGGTCACTGCTATTTTTTTTTTTTTTTTTTTTTTTTTTTTTGAGACGGAGTCTTGCTCTGTCACCCAGGCTGGAGTGCAGTGGCCGGATCTCAGCTCACTGCAAGCTCCGCCTCCCGGGTTCATGCCATTCTCCTGCCTCAGCCTCCCGAGTAGCTGGGACTACAGGCACCCGCCACCTCGCCCGGCTAGTTTTTTGTAATTTTTAGTAGAGATGGGGTTTCACCGTGTTAGCCAGGATGGTCTCGATCTCCTGACCTCGTGATCCGCCCGTCTCGGCCTCCCAAAGTGCTGGGATTACAGGCTTGAGCCACCGCGCCCGGCCACTCTGCTATTTTTATATTTTTACTTTTTTTTTTTTTTTTTTTTGAGATGGAGTCTTGTCCTGTCACCCAGGCTGGAGTGCAGTGGTGCCATCTCTGCTCACTGCAACCTCTGCCTCCTGGGTTCAAGCGATTCTCCTGCCTCAACCTCCTGCCTGCTGGGATCACAGGCGCGAGCCACCACAACTGGCTAATTTTTTGTATCTTTAGTAGAGATGGGGTTTCACCGTGTTGGCCAGGCCGGTCTTGAACTCCTGACCTCATGATCCTCCTGCCTCAGTCTCCCAAAGTGCTGGGATTACAGATGTGAGCCACTGCGCCCGGCCTATATTTTTACTTTCTATTTACTGACGCGTTGTGTTTTGTTGGGTCTACTCAGTGTTTTAAAGGTTTTTGTTTGTTTGTTTTTTGTTTTTAAGACAGGCTAGTTTCAAACTCCTGGGCTCAAGAAATCCTCCTTCCTTGGGCTCCTAAAGTGCCAGGATTACACGCATGAGCCACTGGGCCCAACCTAAAGGTGTATTTTTTTTTTTTTTAATAACTTGTCAATACCTATTTTAAAACCTGGATATTTTCAAATTTCCCTTGAAAAACTAAAACACAAAAATAGAAGCTCTAACAACATTGTCGTGCATCCTCACAAAATATCGGAGGTCTTTGGTTCCCCTACCTGTCATTTCTTGGGCACCTTTTGCACTTGATGTTGAGGAAGCAGCAAGAGGACAGTCTCTAGCCTCAAGGAGTTGGGTCTGATCAGGCACAGACGCTGCAGGTAATGGGGTCATGGGAAGGTTAATACTGGGCTCAGCTGAAGGAGATGTTATCTCTAAGAAGATGATGGATATGAAAACATAAAATGCTTTCAAAATGTAAGAATTGGGCTGGGTGCGGTGGCTCATGCCTGCAATCCCAGCATTTTGGGAGGCCAAGGTGGGCAGATCACCTGAGGTCAGAGTTCAAGACCAATCTGGCCAACATGGTGAAACCCCATCTCTACTAAAAATACAAAAATTAGCTGGGTGTGGTGGTGGGCGCCTGTAATCCCAGCTACTGGGGAGGCTGAGAAAGGGAGAATTGCTTGAACCCAGCAGGTGGAGGTTGCATTGAGCTAAGATGATGCCACTGCACTCCGGCTTAGGTGACAGAGTGAGACTCTGATTCAATAAAATAAAATAAAATAAAATAAAATGTAAGAATGGTGTCCCGAGCTGGGTACAATTGCAGGCACCTGTAGTCCCAGTGATTCGGGAGGCTGAAGTGGGAGGATCACTTGAAGCCAAGAGTTCAAATCCAGTCTGGGCAACATAGCAAGACCCCATCTCTAAAAAAAAAAGAAGAAAAAAGAAAGGAAGGAGAAAAAGAATTGTATCATTATTTGAAATTTAACATGCATATTTTTTCTTGGTAAATCCCTAAGTTCTTTCAGGATAAAGGACTATTTGTGCTACTTTATATCATCTATACTTTTTCCTATTTTATATTAGAGTTTTGTTTTTTTGATAAGTCACTGAAAACAACAACTTGAAAACACGAAGTACACCACGAAACATGGCGCGGGTCGGATCGTCCTGTGCCTCCGGGAGGTGCCTCTCCTCATCCTCCATCCAGGTCCTGAGTTCCTACGTGGGTTAGGAAGATAAAAGGTTAATGCCCCTCCCAGAGGGCTGGTTTATCTAGGGACTCCCGGTGACAACCTTGAGGCATATTTATAGTGCTAGCTTTGAAGGGGAAGCCCCTTTGCCCAGACCTCAGAGTATGATACAGATTATGTGAAGCCCAGCCTTCCAGGCAGAGTAAGATATTTTAGGCCAGGGACCCTTCAGTCCTGGCCCAGTCACACCCCATCGGCATTCACTTATCTACAGGGAGGGAAGCTGCAGCACAGGAGCGTGGGAGGAGAGGAAAGGTCTGCCTTTGACATTTGTAACTGCTGAGAATTGAAGGTCAGAAATAGTCCTTTCCACTAAGAAATGGCTGCTGACCAAAGAGCTCATGAGATTTCCTACTGCTGTCACCTCTCATGGCTTGGTGGTCTGAAAATATTGTATAAAGAAAAGAGTTTCCTATGCCTCAGCAACTTGTGAAATATCAGATTAAGTTTATGGACACTGTCTCCAGGATAAAAAGTTTTTAGGCTGGGTGCGGTGTCTCACGCCTCTAATCCCAGCACTTTGGGAGGCTGAGGTGGGTGGATTGCTTAAGCCCAGGAATTTGACACCAGCCTGGGCAGCATAGCAAAACCCTGTCTCAAAAATAAACAAATACATAAATAATTTTTTAAAAGAAGTTTTTAAGGCCGGGCACGGTGGCTCACGCCTGTAATCCCAGCACTTTGGGAGGCCAAAGTGGGCGGATTACCTGAGGTTGGGAGTTCGAGACCAGCCTGACCAACATGGAGAAACCCTGTCTCTACTAAAAATAGAAAATTAGCCGGGCATGATGGTGCATGCCTGTAATCCCAGCTACTTGGGAGGCTGAGGCAGGAGAATCGCTTGAACCTGGGAGGCAGAGGTTGTGGTGAGCTGAGATTGCACCATTGCACTCCAGCCTGGGCAACAAGGGCAAAACTCCGTCTCAAAAAAAAAAAAAGTTTTTAAGAAGATTATGTAGGCCGGGCGCGGTGGCTCAAGCCTGTAATCCCAGCACTTTGGGAGGCCGAGGCGGGTGGATCACGAGGTCAGGAGATCGAGACTATCCTGGCTAACATGGTGAAACCCCGTCTCTACTAAAAATACAAAAAACTAGCCGGGCGTGGTGGCGGGCGCCTGTAGTCCCAGCTACTTGGGAGGCTGAGGCGGGAGAATGGCGTGAACCCGGGAGGCGGAGCCTGCAGTGAGCCGAGATGGCGCCACTGCACTCCAGCCTGGGAGACACAGCGAGACTCCGTCTCAAAAAAAAAAAAAAAAAAAAAAGAAGATTATGTAATAAGTAGATGTTCATCCAGCCTGTAATCCTAGCACTTTAGGAGGCCGAAGCGGGCAGATTGCTTGAGGTCAGAAGTTTGAGACCAGTCTGGCCAACATGGTGAAACCCCGTCTCTACTAAAAATACAAAAATTAGCCAGACATGGTGGCGCACACCTGTAATCTCAGCTACCCCAGAGGCTGAAGCAGGAGGATTGCTTAAACCCAGGCGGCAGAGGTTGCAGTGAGCTGAGATCACACTACTGCACTGGGTGACAGAGCAAAAAAAAAAATAGGGCAGGCTCGGTGACCCACACCTGTAACCCAACCACTTTTGGAGGCTGAGGCAGGTGGATCACCTGAGGTCAGAAGTTCGAGACCAGTCTGGTCAACACAGTGAAACCCCATCTCTACTAAAAATACAAAAATTAGCCAGGCATGGTGGCAGGCGTCTGTAGTCCCAGCTACTGGGGAGGCTGAGGCAGGAAAATTGCTTGAGCCCGGGAGGCGGAGGTTGCAGTGAGCCAAGATCGTGCCATTGTACTCCAGCCTGGGTGACAGGACGAGACTCCGTCTCAGAAAAAAGAAAAGTAGATGTTCATCCAAAATTATCTCTAAAGATAGGAAAATAAGGAAAAAAAGAGGGGACAGGCTGACATTGGTCTGACTTTGAGCTCAACATACTGATTTAATAATAATAATATACCTAACATGTATATAGCACTTACTTTGTGCCCCTGACTGGGCTGTTAGAAGAGCTTTACACACATTACGTCACTCTGTCCTCATTGTAACCCTGTGAGGTGGAGACTGTTACACCATTTACAGATTTGCAAACAAAGACACAAAGACAAATCCACTAGTTTGTCTCTAATCTCTCAGCTAGAAAGTGAGAGAGCCAGGATTCTAAATTAGGCGCTATTATTTGTATACATTGTATGCAAATAAAATTTCCAGAAATTTAGCTGAGTTTATTTAATAATTTTTTCCCGTGGCAGTAGCATAAGGAAGTTTTACAAATTAAATAACATTTTGAATGAATGCCTCATATAAGATGTTGTCCCTATTCCAAGATAATGCTGATGCTAACACCAATAATAAGCACAGGTGGGGCCCAGAAATGACCATGCAGCTGTCTTTGGGTTTGTGGTCATAGCAACCATTTTCGGAAAGCCTGGTGTTTGCTTTTCTGCCTCTCCAAATCATGGTTGCTGAACTCCTTTGTTCCAGAACAGACACCCCATTCCCAATTGCTGCGTGCCAGGCTGGCCTCCAGCCGTTGAGTCCGTGTCCTGTCACGCTGTCTCCACTGTTTTGTCTCACTGATGCCGTTCTTCTGACCATTCTGCTTTGGCTTGGCCCAGCTGCCCATACTCAACAGCTGCTATGACAGCAGCCAGTGGTGACCTGTGCTCTTCCAGGGACTGGAGGGTGAGACCACCTTGCCGTGTTTACCTTTGTATTCACCACCTGACTCTGCACACAGTAGGCATTTAATGAACACGTGTGGAGTGAGCACTGCCTCAGCTCTGGCCACATTCCAGCATTTTCTGGCTGTTGTCCTGTCCCATCACAGCCCAACTGCCTTGCAGCTGATGAAATGATGAAGAAACAGGATGTGATCCATTTGGTAAGATGAGGACCAAGACATGAATGGGATATTCTGGTCTCCCAGTCACTGCTATGTAGATTTTATTTCTTTATTTATTTTCTTTTTTAAAAAAAGATATACTTAGTCAGGCGCGGTGGCTCACACCTGTAATCCTAGCACTTTGGGAGGCCAAGGCGGGAGGATCACGAGGTCCGGAATTCGAGACCAGCCTGACCAACATGGTGAAACCTCATCTCTACTAAAAATACAAAGATCAGCCGGGCATGGTGGAGAGCGTCTATAGTCCCAGCTACTCGGGAGGCTGAGGCAGAATTGCTTGAACCTGGGAGGCAGAGGTTGCAGTGAGCCAAGATCGGGCCATTACACTCCAGCCTGGGTGACAGAGCGAGACTCCGTCTCAAAACAAAAAACAAAAAGAAAAACAAAAAATACTCCTATATTTTTTCTTTTTTCTTTTTTGAGATGGAGTCTTGCTCTGTCGTCCAGGCTGGAATATAATGGCATGATCTCAGCTCACTGCAACCTCTGCCTCCCAGATTCAAGCAACTCTCCCACCTCAGCCTCCCAAGTAGCTGGGATTACAAGCGTGTGCCACCACCAGCTAATTTTTGTATTTTTAGTAGAGACGAGGTTTCACCATGTTGGCCAGGCTAGTCTCGAACCCCTGACCTCAGGTGATCCACCCTCATCGGCCTCCCAAAGTGCTGGGATTACAGGTGTGAGCCACTGTGCCCAGCCAACTTCATAGGTTTTCATAAAACCCCAAATACAACTGATGGAATATGTATGAAAGCTGCGGAGTCATGTACAACACGAAGGCAGTGCTATTGTTAATGATGCTGTGCAAAATTATTTTGTAGCTGATGTTCTAGGTAGATCAAGACTACATTAGAGGAAGACTTCAAGCTGCCCTGCTGTGATGCTCAGTTCTTTGCTGGGGATGCTCTCAGAGTCCAACAAGACTCTGGTCAGGATTTGCCAGTGACAGAGAGGACATAATGTCTTTTCACAGTAGGTTGACAATAATGGTTCAGCCTCTATGCCAGGAATTGGGGGAAAAAATGATGCTGCAGGGCCGGGCGCGGTGGCTCAAGCCTGTAATCCCAGCACTTTGGGAGGCCGAGACGGGCGGATCACGAGGTCAGGAGATCGAGACCATCCTGACTAACACGGTGAAACCCCGTCTCTACTAAAAAATACAAAAAACTAGCCGGGCGAGGTGGCGGGCGCCTGTAGTCCCAGCTACTCGGGAGGCTGAGGCAGGAGAATGGCAGGAACCCGGGAGGCGGAGCTTGCAGTGAGCCGAGATCGCGCCACTGCACTCCAGCCTGGGGGACAGAGCGAGACTCTGTCTCAAAAAAAAAAAAAAAAAAAGATGTTGCCATCTGTACAGAACCTTTCTTTTCTTTTCCCTCCCCTCCCCTCCCCTCCCCTTCCCTTCCCTTCTTCCTTTTCCTTTTTTTTTTTTTTTTTTTGAGACAGAGTTTCACTCTTGTTGCCCAAGCTGGGTACAGTGGTGCAATCTCGGCTCACTGCAACCTCTGCGTCCCAAGTTCAAGTGATTCTCCTCCCTCAGCCTCCCAAGTAGCTGGGATTACAGGTGTGCACCACCACTCCTGGCTAATTTTTTGTATTTTTAGTAGAAACGCAGTTTCACTGTATTAGCCAGGCTGGTCTTGAACTCCTGACCTCAGGTGATCCACCCGCCTCGGCCTCCCAAAGTGCTAGGATTACAGGCGTGAGCCATCGCACCTTACCTTTTCTTTTCTTTCTTTCTTTCTTTTTTTTTTTTTTTTTTTTTTTGAGATGGAGTTTCACTCTTGTTGCCCAGGCTAGAATGCAATGGCGTTATCTCGGCTCACTGCAACCTCTGCCTCCCGGATTCAAGCGATTATCCTGCCTCAGCCTCCTGAGTAGTTGGGATTACAGGCCTGCACCACTACGTCCAGCTAATTTTGTATTTTTAGTAGAGACAGGGTTTCTCCATGTTGGTCAGGCTGGTCTTGATCTCTTGACTTTGTGATCCACCTGCCTTGGCCTCCCAAAGTACTGGGATTACAGGTGTGAGCCACCACACCCGGCTTTTTTTTTTTTTTTTTTTTTTTTGAAA
>NC_037668.1:15780462-15865583 GCF_003255815.1 Theropithecus gelada | reverse complement strand
TTTTTGAGACGGAGTCTCACTCTGTCGCCCAGGCTGGAGTGCAGTGGCCGGATCTCAGCTCACTGCAAGCTCTGCCTCCCGGGTTCACGCCATTCTCCGGCCTCAGCCTCCCGAGTAGCTGGGACTACAGGCGCCCGCCACCTCGCCTGGCTAGTTTTTTTGTATTTCTTAATAGAGACGGGGTTTCACCGTGTTAGCCAGGATGGTCTCGATCTCCTGACCTCGTGATCCGCCCGTCTCGGCCTCCCAAAGTGCTGGGATTACAGGCTTGAGCCACCGCGCCCGGCCTTTTTTTTTTTTTGAGATAGAGTCTTGCTCTTTTTCAGGCTGGAGTGCAGTGGTGTGATCTCAGCTCACTGCAACCTCAGCCTCCCGGGTTCAAGCAATTTTCCTGCCTCAGCCTCCCAAGTAGCTGGGACTACAGGTGTACGCCACCATGCCTAGCTAATTTTTTTTGTATTTTTAGTAGAGATGGGGTTTCACCATGTTGGCCAGGATGGTCTTCATCTCTTGACCTCATGATCCACTTGCCTTGGCCTCCCAAAATGCTGGGATTATAGGCATTAGCCACCATGCCTGGCCTTCTTTTCTCTTCTTTTTTTTTAGATGGAGTCTTGCTCCTGTCACCCACGCTGGAGTGCAATGGTGTGGTCTTGGCTCACTGCAACCTCCACCTCCTGTGTTCAAGCTATTCTCCTGCCTCAGACTCCCGAGTAGCTGGGATTACAGGCGCCCACCACCACCCCCAGTTAATTTTTGTATTTTTAGTAGAGACGGGGTTTCACCGTGTTGGCCAAGCTGGTCTCGAACTCCTGACCTCAGGAGATCCGCCCACTTCAGCCTCCCAAAGTGCTGGGATAACAGGCGTGAACCACCATGTCTGGCCCTTCTTTCTTTCTTCTTTCTCTTTTCTTTTCTTTTTTTTTTTTTTTTTTGAGACAGGGTGTCTCTCTGTTGCCCAGGCTGGAGTGCAGTGGCGTGATCAGAGCTCACTGCAGCCTCAAACTCTGGGGCTCGTGCAATCCTTCTGCCTTGAGATGGAGTTTCGCTCTTGTTGCCAGGCTGGAATGCGATGGCGTTATCTCGGCTCACTGCAACCTCTCCCTCCCGGATTCAAACGATTATCCTGCCTCAGCCTCCTGAGTAGTTGGGATTACAGGCCTGCACCACTACGTCCAGCTAATTTTGAGTAGCTGGGACTATAAAGTGTGTACCACCACGTCTGGCTAATTAAAAAGGTTTTTTGTAGAGACGGAGTCTTGCTATGTTGTGCAGGCTGGTCTTGAACTGGGCACAACTGATCCTCTCACCTTGGCCTCCCAAAGTGTTGGGATTACAGGCATGAGCCATGCACCCAACCAGAACCGTCCTCTTTACCACGAATTCTGGCGGCAGATACGCCAGTGGAACTGAGTTCCGTGATGACTTCCCAGCTTGGCAGGCTCCTTGTGCTTGGGGGTTCTGGACAGAATGTGAGGTGGCTGTGAGGGCAGATGCTCTGGGAAGAGGGGCAAGACCACAGAGGAAGGATGGGCACTGCCTAGTGGTTGGGGGGCCAGGCCTGAGGACTCAAAGCATTTTGAGGAAACAGAGCAACCTATTGTTTTGTTCTGGAGTCTGGAATCACACTACTGTCCTGACCCCATGGCACTGTGACCAATTCCCAGGACAATTGTAGATGCTGAATTAAGAGCAGGAAATAGTACATTTTGTCTCAAGTAAGGAAGGTGAGAGAAACCCAGTTTCCTTCCCCAAAGAGGCTCCTCCGAGAACATAAACGTCCACACCATGATGGCCCTAAATTGCAACCTGTCGCCCCAGTCCAAAAGCAAATGAATTTTTTTCAAGCAGAGCAAAGGCTTACAGAGAGGTGAGCTCTGGGGGTGAGAAGGGCCCTAGTCATGCTTTCAGGAGGACCTGTCTCTCTCTGTCAGGAGCAGGGCAGGGGGTTGGTTGAGGGGGCCGGGCGGGTGGAAGACCCTGAGCGAGCTGTTTCCCTCCAGACGGGGCCTCCCGCTCCAGGGTGCTATCCCGGCCGGGGTCGGGTCAAGGACTCCAACCCCAGGACTGCCTTGAGGAAGGGGCCATGAGCATTTTCCCCAAACGAATCTTGCTCTTGTGCCTAGAAGTTTCCTTGAATTTCTAAAGAAAGCCAATTTGGTGTCAAATTAGTCTTGACACATTGGGCTGAAGGCCTGAGAAAGGCAGACATAAAAGGGTAGGAACAAGGGACAAAACTGTAACTGCAGCCAGGGAGGCGGGCAGGGCGGCCAGAGGAGAGGCAGGAATTTCATACATACCAAGGACTTGAAGTCAGATGCAGGAGAGCCGGGGCCTGCTGGGAAGGAAACGCAAGTTGAGGCAGGAGGTGCTCACCCCTCCCACCACGGGCCCAGCTCATCTCAGTGGACAAAGGGTGGACAGGAAGGTGTGTGTCTGCTTTTTTTTTTTTTTGAGATAGAGTCTCGCTCTGTTGCCCGGGCTGGAGCGTGGTGGCATGATCTCAGCTCACTGCAACCTCCGCCTCCCGGGTTCAAGTGATTCTCCTGCCTCAGAAAGGCCTCCTGTCCCTGCTCACAGCCCCACACCCCCGTCCCGGTAGCTTCAGGATCTGGCCCTGGCCCCTTGCTCAGCTGTAAAACCTGTGCCCTCTGGCCTCCACTGCCTCTCCAGCTTCACCCCCTCCGCCCAGGGCCAGCCTCCCTCCCCTGCCCTCTGTGGAGAAACAGCTCAGTCTCACTCTGAGGAGCCCGTTACCTCCAGGGAGGGCCCCCGCCCCGCCGCTCTCCCAGCCCAAACCCCCTGGGCAGCTCTATCCACCCCAAAGAGTCTCTCACTTTAGTGCGCCTAACAATTGCCTCGGAGGTTATGAAAATAAAGGTGCCCAGTCCCCTCCTTTGGGTGGTTCTGTTCATGAGCTCCACAGGGGTTCTTCTTTAGTTTTTGGGACAGGGTGTCTGTCACCCAGGCTGGAGTGTGGTGGCGTGATCTTAGCTCACTGCAGCCTGGATCTCCTGGGCTCAGGCGATCCTCCCGCCTTGGCCTCCCGAAGTGCTGGCATTACAGTTGTGAGTCGCTGCCCCCGGCCTCCACAGGGCCCCTTATACACAGCCAAGCATGAGATCTGCACCGCCTGTTGGAAAGTTTGCCTGTGAACCAGGTATGAGCTAATTGGGGCCCTCAAACAGAAGTATGCAGGGACCATAAGTTAATTGATTTCTCAGTAACGACCTGATTTCTGTTTCCAGTGCCCATTTCCCTGGGGCAAAGGAACTTAATTGTGAATGTGGGGGACTCCCACCTTCACCTGCAGGCTCTCCAGTGCTATTGTGGCAAGATGGTGTTGGTGATGATGGTGCTTCCTCACTGGGGAAAAGCTGGGGCAAGGGCTGCTGCCTCTCACTGCTCTGGCCTTGACGTAGCCAGGTTCACATCTCAGGGAGAGACGTAGGGAGGCAACACATGTCCCATGCAAGTCTGAGAACAGGTCAGCCTGTGGCAGTGCTGGTGGACCCCAGCAGAAGGAACGGTTGCGAAGGGGTCCACGCAGTTGATCTGAAGCTGAAGGCCTCTCCTCAGACCTGCTCTTCTCCAGACTCCTCACCTCCTGCTGCTGGGACTGTTCTTCAAAATCCTAAAGTCATCTTCACTCCTTTCTACCCTGA
Source organism: Theropithecus gelada (assembly GCF_003255815.1). Classification (NCBI taxonomy): domain Eukaryota; kingdom Metazoa; phylum Chordata; class Mammalia; order Primates; family Cercopithecidae; genus Theropithecus; species Theropithecus gelada. The sequence continues at coordinate 15,861,918 of NC_037668.1, read as the reverse complement.
TTCTAAAGTAGTAAGGAACTTTAGTACTTGTTTGTTTGTTTATTTATTGCCCAGGCTGAAGTGCAGTGTTGTGATCACAGCTCACTGCAGCCTCGACCTCCCAGGTCCAAACGATCCTCCCCGCTCAGCCTCCTGAGTAGCTGGAATCACAGGTCTTGCCACCATGTCCAGCTAATATTTTTAATTTTTTGTAGAGATGAGGTTCTCCCTGTGTTCCCCAGGCTGGTCTTGAGGGAGCTCCAGTGATCCTTCTGCATCGGCCTCCCAAAGTATTGCGAAGATAGGCGTGAGCCACTGCACCTGGCCATAGGAACTTTAGAGACCGTCTTGCCCGGTCCCTTCATTTTACAGGTGAAGCAGCTGTGCCTCAGAAGTGTCACTTGCCTTGGGTTTAGAGACAAACACAGAGTTAGATTCCATGTCCTCACAGGTGTCAAGTCTTGGTCTTTTAACCCAAAGGCTTCCTTCCCTCTCCACATATTTATGTGTCCACCTCCATTCTGTGGCCACCACCTGCCTGAGCTGTTCTTGCTCTTACATGGATGACAGTGATCAATGCAAAACTGTGACACTTTGCTCATGGCATCCCAGGAATGCCTGACCCTTCCCATCCCTCATCTCCTGCTCATTCTTCAAGTGACTGAAATGCCACCTCTTCCAAGAAGCACATACTGGCCCAATGTGACCTCTGCCATTCCAGCTTCATTCAGCACTTGGAATCCACATGGTTCATGCCATGGTGTGACCACAGACAGGCTGCGTCTTTATGTTATTAACTTTTCAGTACTGAGATTAGAAATTCCTAAGAGCAGGGCTTGCCTTACATGTCTTGGTTTCCCCACAGGGCCTGGCACAGAGGACTGTGTGATGAAATTTCAGTCACTGATTATGTGGTGGCTGCTTCTCAGCCCCTTGCTACGTGCTCTAAGCCTCAGGTGCGGAACCAGTCATCAGGATGTGGACTTTTGTTCTCCAGTTGCTGGACCGAAGGTGGGATTCCATTCCGTGCCAGACTGTGGGACCCTTTTGTGGATCACTCTGTTTTTGTTTATGAGCAGCTCCAGGCAGAGCGTTTACAGGCTGCCCCGGCTCCCTGGCCAACTGGCTGTGTGGAGGGGGCCGTGGACCATGCCAAGCGTCAGGGTTCTGTGGAGTTTAAATGAAAAGATACACATAAAGCCCGTAACTAAACAGTGCCTGGCCCCCATAGGTCCCCCACACATATTGGCTATTTGTATTACTATTTAACTTAGAGTTAGAAGATTTGAGCCTGGGTGTGGTGGCTCACGCCTGTAATCCCAGCAATTTGGGAGGCCAAGGCGGGCAGATCGCTTGAGTTCGACATCAGCCTGACCAACATTGTGAAAGGCCGTCTCTACTGAAAATACAAAAATTAGCCAAGTATGGTGGTGGGTGCCTGTAATCCCAGCTACTTGGGAGGCTGAGGCAGGAGAATCGCTTAAACCTGGGAGGCAGAGGTTGCAGTGAGCCGAGTTTGCACCACTGCACTCCAGCCTGGGTAACAGAGTGAGACTCGGTCTCAAAAAGAAAAAAAAATCAAGTTAGAAGATTTGGCATTAAAATACTGTTTGTCAACATAAGTATGGGTGACTGTGCTCTTATCTGTCAGAGGAGGACATTTCGAAGGCCTCAGGAGGAAGCTGTGCAGCAGTCCTAATTGTTCTCAAGCAGAGGAGGGTGGCGCTTTGGTTTACCCAAGTGCTGGCCCAGGAGGCCCTCAGCTATTTTGCGTCCTGCCAGGGACCTGTCACCACCAGCCAACTCTGTTCCCCGGCTCGTGGCCCCAGATTACTGGGGATCTGAACACCAGGAGGGCCTGGCTGATTGCTGAAAACAGGTGGGTCCTGAAGGCCAGGCCAGAGCCTATTTGTGGAGAGGCAAAGTCAATTCCAGCCAAGATTCTGGAGAGAGGTAGAGAGGATTTTTTTTCTTTTCTTTTTTTTTTTTTTTTTTTTTTTTTTGAGACAGAGTCTCACTGTGTTGCCAGGCTGGAGCGCAGTGGCACGATCTCGGCTCACTGCAACCTCCAACTCCCTGGTTCAAGCGATTCTCCTGCCTCAGCCTCCTGAGTAGCTGGGATTATAGTCACGCGCCACCACGCCCAGCTAATTTTTGTATTTTTAGGACAGACGGGGTTTCAACATGTTGGCCAGGATGGTCTCGATCTCTTGACCTCATGATCCGCCCACCTCGGCCTCCCAAAGTGCTGGGATTAGAGGCTTGAGCCACTGTGCCCGGCTAGAGAGGACATTTCTATCTCAGCCTCCCTCTCCTGAGTGGGGCTGGGCACAGATACCAGGCAGAGTGAGGTGAACTTTGACTGAAAGCAAAATGACCAACCAAGACATTGGGACTGAGCCCTTCATAAGAACTCAGGTCCGGCCGGGCGCGGTGGCTCAAGCCTGTAATCTCAGCACTTTGGGAGGCCGAGACGGGCGGATCACGAGGTCAGGAGATCGAGACCATCCTGGCTAACACAGTGAAACCCCATCTCTACTAAAAAATACAAAAAAAACTTAGCCGGGCAAGGTGGCAGGCGCCTGTAGTCCCAGCTACTCGGGAGGCTGAGGCAGGAGAATGGCGTGAACCCGGGAGGCGGAGCTTGCAGTGAGCTGAGATCCGGCCACTGCACTCCAGCCTGGGTGACAGAGCGAGACTCCGTCTCAAAAAAAAAAAAAAAAAAAAAAGAACTCAGGTCCAAGCAAAGCGATCCTGTTGGGGCCGGCCAGGTGCCTCTTTCCATGAAGGTGCAGGGCTCAGAAGAGCCTGGGGCTTGCGCAGAGGATGACAGTGGCTTCAGTGGCCCGGACAAAGGGCATCCCTCTCCAGGGAGGCTCTTGCAGAGCAGTGCAGCCCACACCTGCAGGGCAGCTGCAGCCTCCTCGGGCTCAGGGAAGGTGCCGCCCTCCTGCGCCCTGCCTCTCCAGGATCAGCTCCTCAGAGTTGAGGCTTGTGAGCACAGGTTAGGCATGAGGTGGGGCCACCTGGGTTAGGATCTGACTGTGGGTTTGTCACTGCCCCACCCTGCCAAGAAGGCTGAGTTAAGAGTGGGAAGGGCCTCCCAGGAGGTTCCTGCCGTGCCGAGACTTCAGCACCTTTCCCCCCACGCCATCCTTGTCCACGGTGTTAGTCCTTTACGCCATAGTTTAAAAACAGGTAAAGCACACACAGGATCCAGGACACGTCTCCTTCTTCCAGCCTCCCTCTCTCCTCCTCCAAGGCCACATCTGTACATCCTTATTAAAATACCCCAAGCATATGGAAGCACGTGTGTCAATATTCTCCTTTTTCTATCATTTTTGGTCACAGAGACTCTCCTGAGAGGCTGATAAAAGCTCTGGGTTCTTAGTGCTTAAGAGTTAGAATCTGAAAAAAAAGGCGGGGTGTGGTGGCTAATGCCTGTAATCCCAACACTTTGGGAAGAGGAGGCGGGTGGATCACCTGAGGTCAGAAGTTTGAGACCAGCCTGGCCAACATGGTGAAATCTCATCTCTATTAAAAATACAAAAATCAGCCAGGTGTTGTGGCACGCCACCTGTAGTCCCAGCTATTTGAGAGGAGAATCACTTGAACCTGGGAGGAGGAGGTTGTAGTGAGCCGAGATTGCACCACTGCACTCCTGCCTAGGTGACAGAGTGAGACTCCATCTCAAAAAAAAAAAAAAAAAAAAAAGCTCTGGTTCTCTTCCTAAGATACGTATACACAAAAAACATTTAGGATAGAGTTTCAGGGTTTCCACACACCATGTGGCCCATCTGCCCTACTCAGCAAGGGGTTCGGTTGTGGCTTACGTCAGTGAGGCTGATCTATACTCCATCCTCTCAAGGCCGTCTCCCAACACCCACGGCTGCCCTCTGCTGCAATCCCGACAGGAGCCTGGCAAAGCAGCTCTTCTAAGGCCCTGGAAAACGGCTGAGGCAGGCTAGCCATTCAGTTCCTTGTTGAATAAAATGAAATCTAAACTCCTGACATGGCCAAGAAGGCCCTTCACGCCTGACCAGGCCTGAGCCTCCTCCCTGGCCTCATCCCAGTGCTATTACTGCTACTCCGGCCACACTGGCCTCTCCGTTGTTTATTGGACATGTCAATCCCGGGCCACCTCAGGGTCTTTGCTGAAGCTGTTCCCCCTGCCTGGAAAAGCTCTTGCTCTCTAGTTGCACTGCTGGCTCCTGGCTACTAGGGTGTCAGCCCAGTTACCTTCCTCCAAGAAGCAGCATTAGAAAGGGGCGTGTGTCCTCACCCATTCCCAGCACCCTTTCTCTCTGTTGCACCATCTTAGTTCATTTTGCTCAGGGCACTTGCCACTTCTGAAATTACCTTTTTTTTTTTTTTTCTTAGTCATTCACTGTTTGTCTTCACCATTAGGGGGCAAGCTCCACGAAGTCAGTGGCCTTGACTGTCATCTCCCAGAACAGGGCCTGGCGCACACGCTATGCACTCAGTGAATATCTGTGGAATGAAAAAAGGATCATAGTGGAGGTGAGATAAGAATCTTGACTCAATTCTCTGTCCCACCAAGGCGGGTCCTGGCAACCCCTGGCTCCCATTCTAGGCAAAGTTCCTGCCTTTCCCTCATGTCTCTATTGCCTGCCGGCCTGCTCTTTTCCCAGATCTCTAGAGCCACGCCCTCCCAACCAGTATCTAACAAAAACTCTTTTGTGATTTTATGTCTGGGGTATTTCATCTGAGTCAATTGGCTTCTCCAGCCTTAGCTCAGTTGAGTCCAAAGGTCTGATCAGTATTTCCAGTATAAAAGCCAACTCCGTGATCCCAGGGCTCAGAGCTCCACTCCAGGGGAACGAGGGAACTGACAGAGGACGGTCCAGCCTCTGCTCCCTGCCCTTGCATTCCCGGGTCTTGTGGAAATAAAGGAAAACCAACTTTAAAAAAGCAAAGCTGGCCAGGCGCAGTGGCTCACACCTGTAATCCCAGCACTTTGGGAGGTGGAGGCGGGTGGATCACGAGGTCAGGAAATTGAGACCATCCTGGCTAACATGGTGAAACCCCGTCTCTACTTAAAATACAAAAATATTAGCTAGGTGTGGTGGTGGGCACCTATCGTCCCAGCTACTCGGGAGGCTGAGGCAGGAGAATGGCATGAACCCGGGAGGCGGAGCTTGCAGTGAGCCAAGATTGTGCCACTGCAAGCCAGCCTGGGCGACAAAGCAAGGGCATCAGCCATCTGCACTTGCATTTTGACGGAGCTTCGAAGGCAGGCAGAGGAGTGGGACAGCTTTATAGCTGAGGAAAGGGAAGGCTTCAGGTGTGCCCTGATTGGAGGCTGTTGGTGTGGGGAAGCTGCCTGTGCGTGGGCTAACTAGAAGCAGGGTATCCTGTGTGCTTGGTTAGGGGTGCTTTCCCTGGTTGGTCCTAAATTGCAAGTGAGAACAAAATGAAGGAAACTGTCGGTTACTAATCAAGTTCTGGCCATTTGGGGCTGACAGTTACAGACATTATTGGTTATTGTTTAACTTCCTGGATTGTCGCCAGAGATAGCAATCTGGCTTCTTGCAAGCCTGACTTTGAGCAGGAAGACCTCCCAGGTTAATTGTTGCAGATAATGTTAGTTTCCCTGGCAAGTGACTGCAGGCTATGGGTGAGAGTTGTATTTTTTTTTTCTTCTTGAGATGGAGTTTTGCTCTTGTTGCCCAGGCTGGAGTGCAGTGGTGCGATCTCGGCTCACTGCAACCTCCGCCTCCCAGGTTCAAGCGATTCTCCTGCCTCAGCCTCCCGAATAGCTGAGATTATAGGCGCCCACCACCATGCCTGGCTAATTTTGTATTTTTAGTAGAGACAGTGTTTCTCCATGTTGGTGAGGCTGGTCTCGAACTCCTGACCTCAGGTGATCCGCCCACCTCAGCCTCCCAAAGTGCTGGGATTACAGGCGTGAGCCACCGTGCCCGGCCGAGAGTGGTATTTTTATATATGGTCTGGCCATTGTCCATTTGTATAATCCGTTTCTTAGTCTACACAGCAGATCAGTCATTTGGGGATTCTTTCTCCCTTACCTTAGACGTGTGAATGCCTTGGAATAATGGAATCATTGAGTATTTCATTTCCTTTGTTCAGGAGCTCTCTACCAAAGGCATTCTCTGTGCAAAGATGGTGACAGATTCGGTAAAAAGAACAGGACAGGGCCAGGCCTGTCCCCAGAGGCTGCAGGGCAGTTAGGGAACCGAGGCGTGTTGTTCCTGCTAACTGCATATGCCACATGACTGGCTCAGAACAGGGGGTTCTGATGAGAGGAATTAGGAAGGCATTATGGACAGTGTGGTTTCTGGAGTTCCGCTTTGAACTAAAAGCGGGATATCTATAGATGGAAATTGGGAAGAGAAGGGCAAGGGCGCTCTTGGAAGGGAATACTCTGAGGAAGGGCACGGGTGTTGCGGGCCTCCGTTTGGTCACTCGCTCTCTTCTGTGCTCGGTGCTTCAGCCCGTAGAGCCACTGGACACTGGAGACCGTGTGAAGATGCCTGCTGGGTTGTGAAGGCTTCAGTGCGGGGCAAGGCCTGGTGGGAAGAGCCTTTCTTATCAAGATGAGGAGCCTGAATTTGGGTCCTGGGCAGTAAAAATCGCAGTAATAACCTGCACTTAGTGAGCACCGGACTCAGAGAGTCCCTGCAAACCATGAGGCAGTTACTGTTATCATCTCCATTTTACAGATGAGGAAACTGAGGCAGTGATTAAGGAACCTGCACAGGACCACACAGTATCAGAGGGGAGAGAATGATCAGATGCTGTGCTTTGCACAAAAATTATCTGTAACTGTGCTTCCCCAGATGCTGCCTCCCGATTCAAAGTCTTTGTTCTTGAATGTGTGCCCTATTAGTAAGTATTCAGCCGTTACTAAGTACCCAGCATGGCCTAAGCATTTGCATGTATTATCTCACTTAATCTTCACAGCCTTCTGAAATAAGGAACTGGGATTATCATTCCCATTTTACAGAAGAGAAAACTGAGGAGCTAAGTAGCTTCCCTGAGGTGGTACAGTCCAGCCCCTGCGCATCTAACTCTGTGCCACGCTGCCCCTTGTCAATAGGCAGGAAGGTAACTGCCCATCAGTCAGTGCTTGATCCACAGCAGTGAATCCAGGGCCTGGGCTACGAGCTGACCTGAGTCAGGGGCTCTTGTCTTTCTGGGTCACCCTTTCAAGAATTTGATGGAAGCTACAGATACTCTCCCCAGAAAAATGCACACACACACAGACACACAGCATTTTGCATACTTTAGGAAATTCACAGATCCCTACAAATCTTTCCATGGGCCTCACTAGGCAAGTGGGCCATAGGGGAAGACGTTTGGGGTAAATGCTTCACCTTTTTGGCTCCAGTCTGGGGCCAAAGGGCAAGCCTTTGAGTTCTGCAAGGTTTCATTCTGGGGACAAGGAAAACACAATTCCATAATTCCATTCTATTTTCTTTTTCTTTTTTTTTTTTTTTTTGAGACGGAGTCTCGCGCTGTCGCCCAGGCTGGAGTGCAGTGGCTGGATCTCAGCTCACTGCAAGCTCCGCCTCCCGGGTTTGCGCCATTCTCCTGCCTCAGCCTCCCGAGTAGCTGGGACTACAGGCACCCGCCACCTCGCCCGGCTATTTTTTTTGTATTTTTTAGTAGAGACGGGGTTTCACTGTGTTAGCCAGGGTGGTCTCGATCTCCTGAACTCGTGATCCGCCCGTCTTGGCCTCCCAAAGTGCTGGGATTACAGGCTTGAGCCACCGCGCCCGGCCCCATTCTATTTTCATTTACTTCATCTGAGAAAGGAACAAAAAGCAGCAGCCTGCCCACCAAGCCCCCATCTTGGGGCTGACCTAATTACCCAGCTTCTCTCCCACACCCAGAGGGCTGAACGCTGCTGGAGAAAATCTTCTAATTCTGCTGGTTTCTGCCAATGCACACGTATGGTTTCTAATCCCAGCTGGGCCTTTAACACTACTTGGCAGCTCTTACTGTACCAGATAAACACTCACACCCCGTTCCCACAATGGTCATTCCAACCCTTCTTTAATGATTCATTAAGCTTTAAAGTTTTCATGCAATAGTAGAAGCCCAACTGCATGTATTTCAATTCACACCTTCCACAGATTTATCCCGTTTCTCCCTCCACCTGTGCTCTAGATCCTTCGTTTTTTGTTTTTTGTTTTTTGGTTTTTTTTTTGCTATTTATGTACTGGCTCCTGTGCCTGTCATTGGGCTAGGCTCTGGGATGCCTGTCAGAGTCTCTGCTCTCGTGGAGCAAATAGCCCCAAGACAAAGACCATCGTTCAATACATATTAATAATTACAAGTGCCGGGCGCCGTGGCTCACGCCTGTAATCCCAGCACTTTGGGAGGCCGAGGCAGGCGGATCACGAGGTCAGGAGATCAAGACTATCCTGGCTAACATGGTGAAACCCCGTCTCTACTAAAAATACGAAAGAAAATTAGCGGGGCGTGGTGGCGGTCACCTGTAGTCCCAGCTACTACTCGGGAGGCTGAGGCAGGAGAATGGTGTGAACCCGAGAGGCGGAGCTTGCAGTGAGCCAAGATTGTGCCACTGCACTCCTGCCTGGGCACAAAACTTCATCCACTAAGTTCCCTGGAGTCTTCCTCTTGTGTCTTTTCGGTCAAACCTGGGTCAAATGCCCACCCCAGATAGGCGAAGAGGAAGAGGGTTACCATGATTGACTTAGAGCAATCATGATTTCTTCCGTAATACAGTGAGGACCCCACCTTCCCTGCAAATATTTGCTGCCTATTGGATGCCTCACTTGAGGGTCAATGGGACCACCAATTCTGCATATATATGCTAGATAATTCAGGCAAGTCCTCCTACCAATGAAAACTTTTATTTATTTATTTATTTACTTATTTACTTACTTACTTACATATTTTTTGAGACGGAGTGTCACTCTGTTGCCCAGGATGGAGTTCAGGCGCATGATCTTGGCTCACTGAAACCTCTGCCTCTCGAGTTCAAGCGTTTCTCCTGCCTCAGCCTCCCAAGTAGCTGGTATTACAGGCGCCTACCACCATGCCCAGCTAACTTTTGTATTTTTAGTAGAGGTGGGGTTTTGCCATGTTGGCCCCATGTTGGCCAGGCTGGTCTCAAATTCCAGGTTCGAGACCGGCCACCACATGCTTTTAAAATGAGTTTTTCAAGCTTTTAAAGTTTTTGGCCAGGCACAGTGGCCCACACCTGTAATCCCATCTCTTTGGGAGGCTCAGGTGGGCGGATCGCCTGAGGTCAGGAGTTCAAGACCAGTCTAGCTAACAGGGTGAAACCTCGTCTCTACTAAAAATACACAAATTAGCCAGTCATGGTGGTGGGCACCTGTAATCCCAGCTACTCAGGAGGCCGAGGCAGGAGAATCGCTTGAACCCAGGAGGCAGAGATTGCAGCGAGTCAAGATCGTACCACTGCACTCCAGCCTGGGTGACAGAGCAAGACTCCATCTCAAAAATAAATAAGTAAATAAATAAAAAATAAAAATAGGCCAGGCATGGTGGCTCACACCTGAAATCCCAGCACTTTGGGAGGCCGAGGTGGGCTGATCACCTGAGGTCAGGAGTTCGAGACCAGCCCAAGCAATATGGTGAAACACTGTCTTTACTAAAAATAAAAAATTAGCTGGGTGTGGCGGTGGGTGTCTGTAGTCCCAACTTCTCGGGAGGCTGAGATAGGAGAATTGCTTGAACCCAGGAGGTGGAGGTTGCAGTGAGCCGAGATCGCGCCACTGCACTCCAGCCTGGGCAACAGAGCGAGACTCTCTCAATGAATAAATAAATACATAAAAATAGAAATAAAAATACAAAAATTAGCTGAGCGTGGTGGCATGTGCCTGTAGTTCCCGCTACTCGGGAGGCTGAGGCTGGGCGACAGAGCAAGAGACTCAGACTCAAAAAAAGAACATTAGGTTCAATAGATAACAGAGACATACTCGCCATGGGTGGTAGCTCATGCATATAATCCCAGCAACTTGGGAAGATGAGATGGGTGGATCACTTGAGCCCAGGAGTTTGAGAACAGCCTGGGCAACATAGCAAGACCCTGTCTCTACAACAACAACAACAAAAAAACTTTTAAAAATAGCAATGAAGTACTGATGCATGCTTAACATGAATGAACCTTGAAAACATTATGCTGAGTGAAAGAAGCCACACAAAAAAAGACCACATATGGAATAATTCCATTTACATAAAACATACAGGGTTGGGCATGGTTGCTGGCACTTTGGGAGGCTGAAATGGAAGAATTGCTTGAAGCCAGGAGTTTGACACCAGCCTGGGCAATACAGCAAGACCTCTGTCTCTGTGAAAAAATTTTTAAAAAATTAGCCAGGTGTGGTGGTGTGTGCCTGTAGTTCCAGTGACTCGGGAGCCTGAGGCAGAAGGATCACTTGAGCCCAGCAATCTGAGATTGCAAAATCAACTCCAGGTGGTTACTAGTCTTAAATGAGCTAGGCAAAATGAGCTATAACTGCATTCCTGCCTGGGTGACAGAGGAAGACCCTATCTTTATAAAAAAAAAAAAAAAACATAGCACAGGTGGGACCAACCAAAACCAACAGATTTAAATTTTTAAAAATCAGGATTTGTATTAAGTGTAAATGGACAAAATGTTTCATTTAAAAGGCAGTGGTTGCAGACTAGATTTTTTTTTTTCAATCTAACTATATGTTTTTTCTTTTTTAAAGACACGGTCTCACTTTGTGATCCAGGCTGGTGCAATCATGGCTCACTGCAGCCTTGATCTCCCAGATTCAAGCGATCCTCCCAGCTCAGCCTCCCAAGTAGCTGAGACCACAGGCACATGCTACCACACCTGGCTAATTTTTTTTTTTTAATGGAGTCTTGCTCTGTTGCCAAGGGTGGAGCGCAGTGGTGCGATCTTGGCTCACTGCAACCTCTGCCTCCTGGGTTCACATGATTCTCCTGCCTCAGCCTTCCTAGTAGCTGGGACTGCAGGTGCCCACCACCACACCCAGCTAATTTTTGTATTTTTAGTAGAGATGGGTTTCACCATGTTGGCCAGCCTGGTCTCGAACTCCTTACCTCAGGTGATCCACCCACAGCCTCCCAAAGTGCTGCAATTACAAGTGTGAGGTACCGCACCCAGCCACATGGCTAATTTTTTAATGTTTTGTAGAGATGGGATTTTTGCCATGTTGCCCAGGCTGATCTTGAATTCCTGGACTCAAGCAATCCTCCCGCCTCAGCCTCCCAAATTGCTGGGATTACAGGTGTGAGCCACTGTGCCGGTCCTAAATTTGTTTTTCTTATTTTTAGAGATGTGGTCTCGCTATGTTGCTCAGGCTACAGTCAGTGGCTATTCACAGGTATGATCATGGTATAATGCAATCTGAACCTCCCGGCCTCAAGTAATCCTCCTGCCTCAGCCTCCTGAGTAGCTGGGACAATAAGTGTGTGGCACCATACCCAGCTATGTTTCCATTTATCTTGGATAAATACTAAACCGTAGAACTGCTGGCTTATATGGTAAATGTATGTGTAACTTAAAAACAAAAACAAAAACAAAACTCTGCTAGTTTGGCCAGGGATAGCGACTCATGCCTGTAATTCCAGCACTTTGGTAAGCTGAGGCGAGAGCCAGGAGCTTGAGACCAGCCTGACCAACATGATGAGATCTGGTCTCTACCAAAAATGCAAAAAATTAGCCGGGTGTCGTGGTGGGCGCTTGTAATTCCAGCTACTCAGGAGGCTGAGGCAGGAGCATCGCTTGAACCCAAGAGGTGGAGGTTGCAGTGAGCCGAGATCACACCACTGCACTCCAGCGTGGGTGACAGAGCAAGTCTCTGTTTCAAAAAACAAAACAAACGAACAAAAAACATCAGATAATTAACAAGATTTGAGGAATTACTGAATTGAGATGCTGAAATACTGAAGAGGATGGAAAAGTCGAGGAGTGAAGCGTCTGCTGAAGGCTGAATAACCTTGGGGTTTTGTTCTGGAAGAGGCTGAGCTGCAATTCTGGCAGCCTTGCAGGCTAGGGTGAAAAATTCAGAGTTCCGAGTCCTGTGAAGAATAGGGATTCTGGTAAACATCGCTCTGCCTTGGGTGTGATGCTTAAGGGATGCTTGCTGGGTACAAACTGACCCAGAAAATCTCAAGCCCTGAGCTTGACTTAAGGTGATTTTGAAGTGCTACTGCCCTAAAGAGCCTGGCAGCATAATAAAAAGTTCTCTTTAAAGGAAGACAATATTTATCCCAGGCCTCAAAGTATTTTTCTTTTCTTTTATCACTTTCTGCTTTCATATCAAAATATTTCTATTAACAATATTTCTTTTTTCTTTCATTTTTTTTTTTTTTTGAGACAGGGTCTTGCTCTGTTGCCCAGCTTGGAGTGCAGTGGTATAATCTCAGCTCACCGAAAACTCTGCCTCCTGGGCTCAAGCGATCCTCCAGCCTCAGCCTCCTGAGTAGCTGGGACCACAGGTGCACACCACCATGCCTGGCTAATTTTTTTTTTTTTTTTTTAGACAGAGTCTCACTGTCTTGCCCAGGCTGGAGTGCAGTAGCACAATATCAGCTCACTGCAACCCCTGCCTCCAGGATCAAGCAATTTTCCGACCTCAGGTTCCCGGTAGCTGGTATTACAGGCATGCACCACCATGCCCAGCTAATTTTTGTACTTTATTTTTTTTGTAGTAGAGACAAGGTTTCACCATGCTGGCCAGGCTGGTCTTGAACTCCTGACCTCATGAAGAACCTGCCTCAGCCTCCCAAAGTGCAGGGATTACAGGCATAAACCACCGCGCCCAGCCTTACCATGCCTGGTTAATTTTTAAATCGTTTTTTGGCAGTGATGGGGCCTCACCATGTTGCCCAGTTGAACTCCTAAATCCATGTCTCAAGCTCCTGGATTCAAGCAATCCTTCCAGCGTGGCCTCCCAGTGCTGGGATGACAGGCATGAGCCACCAAGCCCAGTTACAAACAATTTTTCACGGGCCGGGCGCGGTGGCTCAAGCCTGTAATCCCAGCACTTTGGGAGGCCGAGGCGGGCGGATCACAAGGTCAGGAGATCGAGACCACACTGTAAACCCCGTCTCTACTAAAAATACAAAAAATTAGCCGGGCGTGGTGGCGGGCACCTGTAGTCCCAGCTACTCAGGAGACTGAGGCAGGAGAATGGTGTGAACCCAGGAGGCGGAGGTTGCAGTGAGCCGAGATCATGCCACTGCACTCCAGCCTGGGAGACAGAGCCAGACTTTGTCTCAAAAAAAAAACAAAAAACAAAAAAAAACCAATTTTTCTTTTCTTTTGAAATGGAGTCTCGCTCTATCAATCACCCAGGCTGGAGTGCAGTGGTGGGATCTCGGCTCACTGCAACCTCCGCCTCCTGGGTTCAAGCGATTCTCCTGCCTAAGCCTCCCAAGTAGCTGGGATTATAGGCATGTGCCACCATGCCTGGCTAATTCTGTATTTTTAGTAGAAACGGGGTTTCTCTGTGTTGGTCAGGGTGGTCTCGAACTCCTAACCTCAGGTGATCCGCCCGCCTCAGCCTACCAAAGTGCAGGAATTACAGACCTGAGCCACTGCACCTGGCCAAAAAAATCTTTTTTTTTTTTTTTTTTTTTAAAGATAGAGTCTCGCTCTGTCACCCAGGCTAGAGGCTAGAGTGCAGTGGCATGATCCGGCTTACTGCAATCTCCGCCTCCCAGGTTCAAATGATTCTTCTGCCTCAGGCTCCCGAGTAGCTGGGACTACAGGTGCACACCATCACACCCAAATAATTTTTGTATTTTTAGTAGAGATGGGGTTTCACCATACTGGCCAGGCTGGTCTTGAACTCCTGACCTCATGATCTGCCCACCTCAGCCTCCCAAAGTGTTGGCATTACAGGCATGAGCCACCATGCCCAGCCAAAAAAAACTTTAAAAAAGGAATGAGGCTGGTCACGGTGGCTCACGCCTGTAATCCCAGCACTTTGGGAGGCTGAGGTGGGTGGATCACCTGAGGTCGGGAGTTTGAGACCAGCCTGACCAACATGGAGAAACCCCATCTCTACTGACAAAAACCAAAAAATTTGCCGGGTGTGGTGGTGCATGCCTGTAATCCCACCTACTCGGGAGGCTGAGGCAGGAGAATCGCTTGAACCTGGGAGGCGGAGGTTGCAGTGAGCCAAGATCGTGCCATTGCACTCCAGCCTGGGCAATAAGAGTGAAACTCTATCTCAAAAAAAAAAAAAAAAAAGGAACGAAGTACTGATGCATGCTCAACATGAATGAACCTTGAAAATATTATATTAAGTGAAAGAAGACAAAATAACCACATATGGAATGACTTAATTTACATTAAATGTATAGGGCTGGGCACTGTGGCTCACGCCTATAGTCTCAGCACTTTGGGAGGCCGAAGCGGGAGAATTGCTTGAAGCCAGGAGTTTGACACCAGCCTGGGCAATACAGTAAGACCTCTGTCTCTACAAAATTAGCCAGGTGTGGTGGCGTGTGCCTATAGTTCCAGTTACTTGGGAGCCTGAGGCAGGAGGATCACTTGAGCCCAGCAATTTGAGGTTGTAAAATCAACTCCAGGTGGTTACTAGCCTTAAATAAGCTAAGCAAAATGAGCTATAACTGCACCACTGCATTAGTGCCTGGGTGACAGAGGAAGACACCATCTTTATGAAAACAAAAAAACAAAACATAGAACAGGTGGGACCAACCAAAACAGATTCAAATTTTTAAAAATCAAGATTTGTATTAAGTGTAAATGGGCCAAATGTTTCATTTAAAAGGCAGTGGTTGCAGACTATATTGTTTTTTTCCAATTGAACTGTATGCTTTTTTTTTTTTTTTTTTTTTTTTTAAAGACATGGTCTCACTCTGTGACCCAGGCTGGTGCAGTAATGGCTGACTGCAGCCTTGATCTCCCAGGTTCAAGTGATCCTCCCACCTCAGCCTCCAGAGTAGCTGGGACCACAGGCGCATGGCACCACACCTGGCTAATGTTTTGGGGTTTTTTTGGTTTTTGTTTTTGAGATGGAGTCTCGCTCTGTCGCCCAGGCTGGAGCTCAGTGGTGCCATCTCAGCTCACTGCAAGCTCCGCCTCCCGGGTTCAAGCAATTCTCTTGCCTCAGCCTCCTGAGTAGCTGGGATTACAGGTGCGTGCCACCATGCCTGGCTAATTTTTGTATTTTTAGTAGAGATGGGGTTTCACCATGTTGTTCAGGCTGGTCTTGAACTCCTGGCCTCGTGATCTGCCTGCCTCGCCTCCCAAAGTGCTGGAATTACAGGCATGAGCCACTGCACGAGGCCTTTTTTTTTTTTTTTTTTTTTTTGAGATAGGGTGTCATTCTGTTGTTCAGGCTGGAGTGCAGTGGTGTGATCATGATTCACTGTACCTTCAAACTCCTGGGCTCAAGAGATCCCCTCAGTTCAGTCTCCTGAGTAGCTAAGACTATAGGCAAGTGCCACCACACCACTCTAATTTATTTTTATTTTTTGTAAAGACAGAGTCTCTTTGTAAAGACTGGCCTCAAGTCATCCTCCTGCCTAGGCCTCCCAAGAGCTGGGATTATAGGCATGAGTACCTGGTTGCTTTTTTTCATTACAGCCATTTTAGTGGATGTGAAATGGTACCTTCTTGTGGTTCTAATTTGCGTGTCTCTAATTACTAAAGATGTTGAGCATTTTTTCTTTTTTTTTCTTTTTTTTTTTTTTTTTGAGACGGAGTCTCACTCTGTCACCCAGGCTGGAGTGCAGTGGCCGGATCTCAGCTCACTGCAAGCTCCGCCTCCCGGGTTCATGCCATTCTCCTGCCTCAGCCTCCCGAGTAGCTGGGACTACAGGTGCCCGCCGCCTCGCCCGGCTAGTTTTTTGTATTTTTTTAGTAGAGACGGGGTTTCACCGGGTTAGCCAGGATGGTCTCAATCTCCTGACCTCGTGATCCGCCCGTCTTGGCCTCCCAAAGTGCTGGGATTACAGGCTTGAGCCACCGCGCCCGGCCAGCATTTTTTCATTGCTTATTAGCAATCTGTATATCTTCTTAGATGAAATGTCTATTCAAATCTTTCACCCATCTTTTGATTGACTTGTCTTATCATTGAGGCATGAGTTCTGGATATTCTTTGCTGCATATACACCCATGTTGTTTTTCAGTAGAATTATGTCTTAAACTCAACTACACTCTGGTTTTGGATTTCACTATCAGGATGATGTGACTTTTTTTTGACATCTTTGTAGTGGTACTCTAGTTATTTATTTATTTATTTTTTTGAGACGGAGTCTCGCTCTGTCGCCCAGGCTGGAGTGCAGTGGCCGGATCTCAGCTCACTGCAAGCTCCACCTCCCGGGTTTACGCCATTCTCCTGCCTCAGCCTCCCGAGTAGCTGGGACTACAGGCGCCCGCCACCTCGCCCGGCTAGTTTTTTCTATTTCTTAGTAGAGACGGGGTTTCACCGTGTTAGCCAGGATGGTCTCGATCTCCCGACCTCGTGATCCGCCCGTCTCGGCCTCCCAAAGTGCTGGGATTACAGGCTTGAGCCACCGCGCCCGGCTAGTTATTCTTAACAACTTATCATGCTGTGAAAGCCTGAGATTTTTTTGAGTCTCTGGTGTATATAATATTTAAATTTAAAGAAGTTTGGCCGGGCACAGTTGTGCACCACACCTGTAATCCCAGTGCTTTGGTTGGCTAAGGTGAGAGTGTCTCTTGAAGCCATGAGTTCAAGGCTNAGGCTTGAGCCACCGCGCCCGGCCTTTTTTTTTTTTTTTTGATACGGAGTCTCGCTCTGGCCCGGGCTGGAGTGCAGTGGCCGGATCTCAGCTCACTGCAAGCTCCGCCTCCCGGGTTTACGCCATTCTCCTGCCTCAGCCTCCCGAGTAGCTGGGACTACAGACGCCCGCCACCTCGCTCGGCTAGCTTTTTGTATTTTTTAGTAGAGATGGGGTTTCAACGTGTTTGCCAGGATGGTCTTGATCTCCTGACCTCGTGATCCGCCCGTCTCCGCCTCCCAAAGTGCTGGGATTACAGGTGTGAGCCACCGCGCCCGGCCGAAATTAATTTTAATAATATATGCCAGGCGCAGTGGCTCACACCTGTAATCCCAGCACTTTGGGAGGCTGAGGTGGGCAGATCACTTAAGGTGAGGAGTTTGAGACCAGCCTGATCAACAACGTGAAACCCCATCTCTACTAAAAACACAAAAATTAAGTTAGCTGGGTGTGGTGGTGCATGCCTGTAGTCCCAGCCACTCAGGAGGCTGAGGCACTATTGCTTGAACCCAGGAGGCAGAGGTTGCAGCAAGCCGAAATCATGCCACTGCACTTCATCCAGCCTGGGTGACAGAGTGAGACTTTGTCTAAAAAAAAAAATATATATATATATATAGAGAGAGAGAGAGAGAGAGAGACAGAGAGAGAGACAGAGAGAGGGGGAGAGAGTTCATTAATCCAATATACCCTCGAGTTTTCATGTCAATATGTAAACAACAGGAAAAATATTAATGAGATATCTTGCATCCTTTATTGAAGAAATCCGTTGTGTATTTTACACTTATAGTATACTGCAATTCAGACCAGTCACATTTCAAGTGCTCAGTAGTCACAAGTGGCTGGTGGCTACTGTATTGGACAGCACTGCCAACTGCTTGTTTTTGACAGAGTCTCACTCTGTTGCCCAGACTGGAGTACAGTGGCATTATCTCAGCTCATGGCAACCTCCCCGTCCTGGGATCAAGCGATTCTTCTGCCTCAGCCTCCTGAGTAGCTGGGACTACAGGCATGCGCCACCATGCCCAGCTAATTTTTGTATTTTTAGTAGAGACAGGGTTTCACCACGTTGCCCAGGCTGGTCTTGAACTCCTGACCTCGGGTGATCCTCCTGCCTTGGCCTCCCAAAGTGCTGGGATTACAGGTATAAGCCACCACTCCCGGCCAACCACTGCCAACTTCTAAGCTGGAAAGTCACTGGAATGACTGTTCAGAAAAGGATTACAATATGGCTTTTCCATTTTTGTTTTTTTTTGAGACGCAGTCTTACTCTGTCACCTAGGCTGGAGTGCAGTGGTGTAATCTCGGCTCACTGCTACCTCCATCTCCTGGGTGCACCCGATTCTCCTGCCTCCGCCTCCAGAGTAGCTGGGATTACAGGCACATGACACCACGCCCAGCTAATTTTTTTGTATTTTTAGTAGAGACAGGGTTTCACCATGTTGGCCAGGCTGATCTCGAACTCCTGCCCTCAGGTGATCCACCCACCTTGGCCTCCCAAAGTGCTGGGATTACAGGAGTCAGCCACCGCACCTGGGCGGCTTTTCCACTTTTAAGACTTACTTAAAGAATTTGTATATACTGTTCCTACAATTTGTGTCCAGTCGTTAAACAATAGCCAAGACATTCCTGAAGAACAAAGTGGGAGGGAATGCTTGGCCTATAAATATCAAACTTTAATATAAAGCTATCAACTGTGCAGTATTGCGCAAGAAGGAACAGGTATTAGAATGGAAGGTCCATAAATAGACCCATGCAAATATGGACACTTGATTTATGACAAACATGGCCTGCAGAGGGGTAACAACAGTCTTTCAACACATGGTGCTGGAATAACTGAATCTCCAAATGGAATAATATGAATCATGACCCTCTACCTCCCAATAAATGTCAAAATCAACTCCAGGTGGTTACCAATCTTAAATGAGCAAATAAGACAATAACACTTTCAGAAGATAGGCAAGGGGCTTGAGCAGGCATCTCACAGAAGATATCCAAATGATCGGTTGACATATCACAAGGTGTTTAACCTCATTTATAAATACAGAAATGCAAGTTAAACCCATACTGAGGTACCATTGCACCACAGACTCACCAGAATGGCCAACCACATTGACAACCTCAAGAACTGGAGAGGGTGAGAACAACTGGAACTCTCATACACTGCCTGTGGGAAGAAAAATTAGTACAACCACTTTGGCATTCTCTAGTTAAGCCGAATAAACTCTGACCCAGCCATTCAACTCCTAGCTGTATACCTGACAGAAATTTATGCAATAGCTACCATTTTTATAATGGCATATTTGAAATGGCTTAAAACTGGAAACAATCCACATATCTATCAACAGTAGAATGGATAAATTGTGGCATATTTCTGAAATAGAATTCCACTAGAAAATGAGGCCAGGCACGGTGGCTCATGCCTGTAATCCCAGCACTTTGGGAGGCTGAGGCAGGCAGATCACCTGAGGTTGGGAGTTTGAGACCAGCCTGACCAACATGGAGAAACCCTGTCTCTACTAAAAATACAAAATTAGCCAGGCGTAGGGGTGGGTGCCTGTAATCCCAGCTACACGTGAGGCTGAAGCAGGAGAATCCCGGGAGATGGAGGTTGTGGTAAGCTGAGATTGCGCTGAGCCAAGATTGTGCCACTGCACTCCAGCCTGGGCAACAAGAGTGAAACTCCGTCTCAAAAAAAAAAAAAAAAAGGAAAAAGAAAAAGAAAAGAAAATGAAGCCGGGCACGGTGGCTCATGCCTGTAATCCCAGCACTTTGGGAGGCCGAGGCGGGTGGATCACCTGAGGTCGGGAGTTCGAGACCACCCTGACTAACATGGAGTCTACTAAAAATTCAAAATTAGCCGGGTGTGGTGGCGCATGCCTGTAATCCCAGCTACTCGGGAGGCTGAGGCAGGAGAATTGCTTGAACCCAGGAGGCAGAGGTTGCGATGAGCTGAGATCGCGCCATTGCACTCCAGCCTGGGCAACAAGAGCAAAACTCCGTCTCAAAAAAAAAAAAAAAAGAAAATGAATGAACTACAGGTATATAAAATAACATGAATGCATACTTAAAAAGTCAGACACACACACACAAAATATTGTAATTATTCTGATTCCATTCTTATAAAGTTCAAAAATTGGCAAAATGAAATAATTGTGCATTATTCACAATAGTCAAAAGATGAAAACAACCCAAATGTCCATCAACAGATGAATGGATAAGCAAAATGTGGCGTATACACACATCGTGTGTATACACATACAATGGAATATGATTCAGCCATAAAAGGGAATGAAGTTCTGATACATGCTGTAACATAGATGAGCCTTGAAAACATTATGCTAAGTGAAATCAGCCAGATGCAAAATGACAAATATTATAGGCAATTTATATGAGGTACCCAGAATAGGCAAATTCATAAAGACACTCTATTAGGAGTTACCAGGAGCTAAAGGGAGGGGGGGAATGCCAGTTATTGCTTAATGGTTACAGAGCTTATGTTTGGGGTGATGGAAAAGTTATGGAATAGATAGTGGTGATGGTTGTACAATACTGTGAATATGATTAATGCCACTGAGTTTTACACTTAAAAATGGTTAAAATCGGCTGGGCGCGGTGGCTCACGCCTGTAATCCCAGCACTTTGGGAGGCCAACGCGGGCGGATCATGAGGTCAGGAGATCGAGACCATCCTGGCTAACACTGTGAAACCCCGTCTCTACTAAAAATGCAAAAAATTAGCCGGGCATGGTGGTGGGCGCCTGTAGTCCCAGCTACTCGGGAGACTGAGGCAGGAGAATGGCGTGAACCCAGGAGGCGGAGCTTACAATGAGTTGAGATCGCGCCACTGCACTCCAGCCTGGGCGACAGAGCAAGACTCCGTCTCAAAGAAAAAAAGAAAAAAAAAAAAAGGTTAAAATGGCAAATTTTGTCATACATTTATTTATTTATTTATTTATTTATTTTTGAGACGGAGTTTCGCTTTTGTTGCCCAGGCTGGAGCGCAATGGTGTGATATTGGCTCACCACAACCTCTGCCTCCCGGGTTCAAGCAATTCTCCTGCCTCAGCCTCCTGAATAGCTGGGATTACAGTCATGCGCTACCACATCCGGCTAATTTTGTATTTTTAGTAGAGATGGGGTTTCTCCATGTTGGTCAGGCTGGTCTCGAACTCCCGACCTCAGATGACCTGCCCGCCTTGGCCTCCCAAAGTGCTGGGATAACAGGCGTGAGCCACTGTGCCGACCTATTTTATTATTATTATTATTTTTTGAGACGGTGTTTCGCTCTTGTCGCCCAGGCTGGAGTGCAGTGGCATGATCTTAGATCACTGCAACCTCTGCCTCCTGGGTTCAGGTGATTCTCCTGCCTCAACCTCCCGAATAGCTGGGACTACAGATGCATGCCACCATGCCCAGCTAATTTTGTATTTTTGGTAGAGACGTGGTTTCACCATGTTGGCCAGGCTGGTCTCGAACTCCTGACCTCAGGTGATCCACCTGCCTCAGCCTCCCAAAGTGCCAGGATTATAGGCGTGGGTCACAGCGCCTGGGCCAGGGATTTTCAAAGGTTATGTTAACTATGTAACTTTGGCCTTATGTACTGACTTATAACCTAACTTTAGTGTAAGGTGTAACTCCATTGCTGATGGATTTGAGAGCTACTTAAGAGACCTGGTGACTGATTGGACTACAAGGGAAAAGGAGAGAAATTAAAGAATGATATTCCCAGGCCTAACAACTCTGATATTTTCTGGCCTAAGCAACTGACTATACAGTTGTTCTATTTATTGAGATAGGGCCCATGGGAAGAAGAATAGGTGGAGGGTAAAGAGGATGGGCCTACTACTTTTTTTTATCATTAAAAATTTCAAAAACACAGAAAAACTGACAGATTGTACAGTAAACACCCATATACCTACCACCTAACTTATTGCTATATTTTCTTCTTCACATCTTTCCATATACCTAGAAGAATTCATTTTTGAACAAGCTGAATTTGTGAAATCTAGGAGACATCCAAGTGTCCTGTGTAATAGGCCGCTAGTGTAGAGGGCAGAAATACATTAAGAGCAGGCTACAAGTGCTGCCTCCTTTTCTTCACCTCCCATTCATACTCAGCTCTCCAGATTTCGACTTTTGACACCTTCCTTTCAAAGATGCTACCACTGAGGACACCGACTACTGAGAAGTCCAAAATCGAACTCATGTCTTCCCTCTGTGAAACCTGCTCCTCTTCCCCCTGTATGTCCTGCTGCCTTAGTCAGTATGAGCTGTGAAGTACCACAGACAGGGTGGGCTAAACAGCAGAAACGTATTTGTCACAGTTCTGGAGGCTAGAAGTCCTAGATCATGTGCCAGCATGGTCAGGTTCAGGTGAGGGCCCTCTGCCAGGCTGCAGCCTGCCAGCTTCTTGTATCTCACATGGCAGAGGGGGCTAGAGAGTTCTCTGAGGTCCCTTTTATAAGCCACTAATCCCATTTATGAGGGCTCCATCCTCATGACCTAATTACCTCCCAAAGTCCCCACCTCCTAATACCATCACATTAGGGGTTAGGATTTCAACAGATGCATTTGGGGGTACACAAACATTCAGTCTGTAACACCTTAGTTACCGGAGCCTCAAACTTGGCAGTCACCCTAGACACCAGCAAACAGGTTCTCTCAACCCTGACACCAGCAAACAGGTTCTCTCAACCCTGTCTCCTAAAGAGCTTTTAAAAAATGTCCCCTTCCTCACTATGCTCTCAACCTTTTTTTTTTTTGTTTTTTTTTTTTTTTTGAGATGGAGTCGGGCTGTGTCACCCAGGCTGGAGTGCAATGGCACAATCTCGGCTCACTGCAACCTTTGCCTCCTGGGTTCAAGCAATTCTCCTGCCTCAGCCTCCCAAGTAGCTAGGATTATAGGCATGCGCCACCACGCCTGGCTAATTTTGTATTTTCAGTAGGGACAGCTTTCACCATGTTGGTCAGGCTGGTCTCGAACTCCTGACCTCGGGTGATCCACGGGCCTTGACCTCCCAAAGTGCTGGGATTACAGGTGTGAGCCTCGCGCCTGGCTAGGTATATTTAAATATACCACACTTCCTGTGTTATTTCCTCTTCCTGGAAGATCTCCCTGAAGGCCAGTCTAGGAGGCTGTCTCAGAATTCTGAGAATATTTCTATCATTAGATGGTCAAGTTTCCACAGACACTAAAGTCCTTGAAGGTGGTGTTGTAGTCTTCGTTGTAGCCAGAGTACTTTTAGCACTCTGCCTAACACATAAAGGACTGTTTACTTTAGCTGAATTGTGCAAACATTCAATGCTTTGTATCTCCTTCCCTTCCAACAAAACCCTACTCAAGTTTGAATTCTGTGAAGCTTTCCCCAGCCTCTCCAATAGTTAGGAGCTCTGACTCCTTACTTTACTCACCACCCCTGAATTGAGCAAGTTATATTTTAATAGTGTATACAACGAATTGCAGTTAATGTTAACACGTTCACCTTTTATTGCTAACAGCAATGCTACCCGTGCTTCCGGGCTCTATCCAAACTCATTGCTTCCAGTTAATAGCTGGCTGGTCCCTAGGGAGAATTCTTTAACTCTCTGCACTTGATGCTCAATTCAGTACCTCCTCCTCTTTCAGCATTGTAGCTTACAAGTGTTCTCGGGGTTCCCTTCGTCTCCTCCTCGATAGACGAAACTGCTAGGGTTTGGGACCGCGGTCCTCCTCGCCTGACTCCCCCCTCTCTTTGCAGCATTTGGCGCTGCACTTTGCAAACGCAGCTCTAAAGCATCTCCGGGAAGCTCCTGCACAGATCAACGCCCCCTCCCCCCCCCTTTTTTTTTTTTTGAGACAGAGTGTCCTCTCTCGCCCAGGCTGGAGTGCGGTGGCGTGATCTCGACTCACTGCAACCTCCACCTCCCGGGTTCAAGCGATTCTCTGCCTCAGCCTCCCGAGTAGCTGGGACTACAGGCGCCTGCCACCACGCCCGGCTAATTTTTTGTATTTTTAGTAGAGACGGGGTTTCCCCATCTTGGCCAGGCTGGTCTTGAACTCCTGACCTCGTGATCCACCCGCCTCGGCCTCCCAAAGTGCTGGGATTACAGGCATGAGCCACCACGCCCGGCCCAAAGCCCTTTAAAGACATGTCTCCGCTGGCGGATTCGCCCGCCAGGTGACAAGGCTTCGCGGGCCAGGACTCCGCCCGCTCCCCGTGGGTTAGGGCGACCCAGGCCAGGAGGTACACGTGGGGCCGGGGTGTAGGCGAAGAGCTGGGACGGCCTTTTTCACCCTGCCTCCCCGGTTCCTCTGTGCTGGAGGCCGCAGGAGCTGCGCGGGACGCCCGCACATGCGCAGCGTCACTCTCGAGCTCCAGACTCCAGCGCTGCGGGTAGGAGACCCCGGCGGCACAAGGCTCGGGAGACTGGGCTGCCGGCTCAGGGGCGGGGCACAGCGCTGCCCTCGCCCGCTCATTGGCCAGTGTGTTGACGGACAGGTGGGGCGGACAGCCGGCGAAAGATCTAAGGAGCCGCTGGGCTGGAAACAGCTACTTGGCTAAAAATACCTAAGTAAATAAATGAAAGTCTGTGGAGGAGGAGAGGAAGGAGAGGTGGGCGTGGGTTTGGGAGCAACTGACATTCCGCTTGCCCCTGGCTAGCGCAGGATGGTGGTTCTTTTTTTTTTTTTTTTTTTTTGAGACGGAGTCTCGCTCTGTCGCCCAGGCTCACTGCAAGCTCCACCTCCCAGATTCCCGCCATTCTCCTGCCTCAGCCTCCCGAGTAGCTGGGACTACAGGCACCTGCCACCACGCCCGGCTAATTTTTTGTATTTTTAGTAGAGACGGGGGGTTTCACCGTGTTAGCCAGGTCGATCTCCTGACCTCGTGATCCGCCCGCCTCGGCCTCCCAAAGTGCTGGGATTACAGGCGTGAGCCACTGCGCCCAGCCAGGATGGTGGTTCTTGGTTCACTCTCTCCCGTCTCCGCCAGAACTGGGGCCGGAGAAATCCGCTTTCTGGAAGGTTGTCCTGGAGGTGGAGTCACAGAGGACTCATCCCCCTGGGACTCTTCATTCCGATTCTTTCAGATCCAGCCTTGAGGCCCCAGGTTCCTGGGAGCAGTTTTGTAGGGTTTGAGACTCCTAGTCACCGTCGCCCCTGGGTCCAGCTCAGGATGGGGACTACAGTTCCTTCCCTCTGGCACTGGGATGACACCCTCTGAACTGGCCTCCCACCGTCCCGCCTGGCTGGCTGTCGACTAAATTTTTTTTTTTTGCTTTTGAGACTGGATCTCGCAGGTTGAAGTGCAGTACCGAGACCATAGCTCATTGGAACTCCTAACCTCAAGCGATGCTCCCTCCTCAGCCTCCCTAGTAGCTGAAGGTGGCTGGGATTACAGGCGCACGCCACCTCCCCAGCTCTCCGACTAGACATTCTTTTTTTTTTTTTTTTTTTTTTTTTTTGAGACAGAGTCTTGCTCTGTCGGCCAGGCTGAGTGCAGTGGTGCGATTTTGGCTCACTGCAACCTCCACCTCCCAGGTTCAAGTGATTCTTGTGCTTCAGCCTCCGGAGTAGTTTGGATTACAGGCGGGCACCACCACGCCTGGGTAATTTAGTAGAGATGGGGTTTCACCATGTTGGTCAGGCTGATCTCGAACTCCTAAGCTCAAGTGATCCGCGCGCCTCGGCCTTCCAAAGTGCTGGGATTACAGCCTGAGCCACTGCACCCGGCCTAGACATTTTTAAAAGGCAAATCGGACACATCCTCTGCTTGAAAATGCCAGTGCCCCCTAGGCCAGGGTGCCAAGATCCACTTAAAACCCTGTGGGTGAGGCATTATTGATGAGCTCCTGCTTATTATTCCAGCCATATCTGAGAGGAAAGCCAACAAAGAGTCAGGCCCTTTCAGCCTTGACGCTTGTGCACACTCTGCCCGCTCACACCCTCTACTCTACTGGAGAAGCTCTGACCTCAGTGCCCCTCCTGTGAACCTGTGCTGCCCCCAGCCCCACTCCCACCTCGGGACATTCCTGTCATGCTCAGAGCACACTGGGGGCCCTGTACCACAACACTTGTGACACCTGCTAGGCTCAGGGAGAGTGAACAACCTCAGGGCAGGGACTGTGTGTGTTCTGGATGTGTATCCCCAAGTCTTGTGGAGTGTGCATAGACAGGGGTTCAATAAATGGATATCGGCCAGGCACAGTGGCTCATACCTATAATCCCCACACTTTGGGAGCCTGGCCAACATGGCGAAAACCCGTCTCTACTAAAAATAGAAAAATTAGCTGGGTGCGCTGTTGCACACCTGTAACCCCAGCTACTCGGGAGGCTGAGGCAGGAGAATCACTTGAACCCAGGAGGTGGAGTTTGCAAGTTGCAGTGAGCCAAGATTGTGCCACTGCACTTCAGCCTGGGCGACAGAGCGAGACTGCGTCTCAAGAAAAGAAACAAAAAGGATATTGAATGAAGGAAGGCATGGATTTTAAGGATCAAAAGTGAAGCTTTATAAATGTTAGGCTGGGCTGTGGCATTTTGGGGGCTCACCAAGGCCAAGAACCGTATCTTCTTTGAGTCCTAATAGCTAGCTAACAAGATGGTGCTCCTTTCAAAATGTGTGAATAAATTCAAGATGGCAAAGTGATGTCAAGCTGTTTAGTTATGGTCCCATCACACAGCCTGTGGAACATCTGCTCAGTGAAGGGGACAGGGCAGTGGGCCTCAGGGGCCAGGCACTGAAGGAAATACAGGCAGGCTTAGGAGGGTGTGTTTGTGTGTGTGGTGTGTCTGAAAACACCAGTGCCCTCCTGGGCTAGGACACCAAGATTCACTTAAAACACTGCGGGCGAGGCATTAGACAGACAACGAGGACACCAAATCCAAGAGGTGTTTACTGTAATGAGTGTCCAAAGGGGTGGGGTAGGGTGAGGTTCCCCCCATTTGACCCTCCAGGGCTCTGGGGTGACTCATTCTTCCTCGGGCTCAGAGGTGGAGCCGATATTTGTTCCTCCAATTGAGCCCTGCTCCCCCTGGCCCTTGGTGTTCTCAGTGTCTCCAGCCACTAGAGCCACATTCCTCAGATAATTGATGTTGAAGCAGTTGACCTGTTCATCCCCAGGACTCAGGTAACAGCAGAGGGCAGGGTCTTGCCAGAATTTACGTCGGGGACCACACAGATCATTGATGAAGGTTAATTTCTGATGAAGGAGAAAAATAAAACAGATGATGGGGTGGGGAGGTGGTCAAGGACAGATGTAGATACCTGGGTGCCCAAAGTCCCCCTTTCATCAGCTTCTACTGCTCTCTCCCTGATTCCCCTCCTGGGGCCCAAAGAGAGTACAAGCCTGCCTTGCACAGCTGGATTCCTTGTGACTGACAGATGTGTACATCTGGAAATGCCAGAAGTTTGAGGCCCAGAGAAGGCATAAATAGGAACTTAGAGATGGGGAGCAGGCCAGGTCAGAGTGAAGACTTTTCTGGAACCAAGAAAAAAACACCTCCCCCACTAGTCATTATAACTGAGGGCTGGTTTGAGGTACTAAAGAGAAGGGGTGGCCTGCAGTTCTAGCTCTTTCCCTTCCCTCCCCTGCATTCCTCTGGAGACTAGACTCCACACACTCACCTCCTCCTCTGCACAGCAGGCCTGTTCTGGAAATGGCAGGTCACAGCAGCGGGCGGTCATGTTGTGAATCAGCCCAGGAATATGTTTACTATGTTGGTGTGAAAGGGCAGGGGTTAGGGTCTTTGGGCATCTTCTGGCATCAGATGGGGTTGGGATATCATGATTTTGCTTTTCCCAAAGGTGTCCCCAAGGGAAGTTTACGGGAAAGGAAGAGAGCGGGGAAGGACTAGGCAAGACTTACTGCTTGGTGAGAACTCTTTGGTTTCCACAGAGGTGGCCCATGAGGTTGGGGGTGACTCGGCTGATGTCGATGGCCAAGATGTCCCGGTCATAGTTGGGGTACGGAGCCCGACGGGCAAAGCACTCATCCCGAATAGGGCTGGGAGGGTGGCGGCAACATGAGTGGTGGTGGGTCTTCACGGTATACTCCCGGTCACAGTATTTGTCAAGGGTATCCTCCCACTGTGGGCCAGAGACAGGAAAGTTAGAAGCTGGACACTTGGCCCCTTCTCTCCTGACCATTGACTTCTCTTATTGCCCCTGGCAACTAGATGAGGGGCTCCCAGCCCCAGGGGCCCAAAGGGGATGGCAAAGAAGTAGAGGGTTAGGAGGCAATTGTTGATGTGTGGGCTTGGGAAGGTGGATGGGTGGAAGCCTGGATGAGGTTCCAAGCTGGCGCCGGGAGATGAGCTGGAACAGTGGTTGGAGAAGGTCAGGTGAGGCCAGAGCTGGACAGATGGATGGATGGTAGACAGGTGCATGTGTGGGTCATGAGTGGAGGAGGCCAGAAGTGTAGTACCAAGCTCGAGATGAACAGATTCAGGTGACGAACACAATGGATGGACGGACAGCCACAAGCAGATGAACGGGTGGACGCACTCACAGCAGGGTTACATGGATGGACGGACCGGCAGGATCAGAGGTCGAAGATGGGCAGGCAGGCAAACAGGCTCTCGGGGAGGCTGGGACGCCCACTTACGGCTTTCCATGTACAGGTGTGATTGTTCCCCTGGCGGCAGCAGCGCTGGAACTCCCTCTCCAGCCGGATCAGTGCCAGCAGCTCCCTTTGGAGGGGGTCAGTAGCTGGCAGGTTGCGTGGCACAGAGCGGAAGCGCCTCAGGTGGCATATGTTTTTGATATTGTCCAATGTGGGCGCCCCAGGGGGGAAAGGCAGCTCAAGACCCGAGGAAATATCAGGCTGATGGCTGGGGCAGGCCCGGAGCTGGTAGTGTGGCTGGGGAGCTTCCTCCTGGAAGCAGGAGAACCGAGCCTCCCCCTGCTGCGTGCAGCACCAGTGGGGTCGGGTCTTGACCGAGAACTCGGCCTCACAGAATCGGCTCATTGCTTCCTCCCACTAGAGCAAGAGGGGAGGATCAGCCCACTTTCCACATTCCTGCCTTGCTCCCAGGTTCCAGGAAAGGACCCTGGGCAGGCAGATAGAAAAGAAACAGTGGTTGTCCTCTGCTCCCCTGGCACACTGGGGAGGCCCAGGGTAGGGCCAGTGAATGGGACCTGAGGTTCCTCCAGACCCAGGCCTAGTGCTCTAACCCTTAAAACACACATACTGTCTGGGAGTTCAAGGACACCCCCCGGCATCAAGAACCCAACCTTACCACAAGTTTGGCACACTCTAGGCGGTTTGTGTGGCTGCGGCAGTGGCAGCAGCGGGAATATCCAATCTCCAGGAAATTGAGGGTCTCACCCTGGCGAGTGAGGTGGGAGTAGCCGGACTGTGGTAGGTTCCAGGGACCATATACCACATGCTGACGGTCAGGAAGGCAGATTTGGTTCAGATTTTCTGGAGAAGGCCGCCCAGGGGGGAAGCCATCCAGCCGGTGGCCCCAGCCCCCTTGGGACTGGCCCTGTTGGCAGTGCTGGGCTGCATTCCAGGACTCAGGTTCTGAATGGCTCTGGTCCCCAAACGGAGCTGGCATTCCTGGAATGGGGAAAACAGTGGGAAGCGGGGACATGTGGAGGAACCCACAAAGGCTGGATGAGCTGAGAGGATTGAAAGAATCCAGGATGGAGGAGAAAGTTTTGGGAGGATATAAGGGAAATGAGGAAGAACAATTTGTGGCTCTTCCTTTTAAAATAACTAAAAGGAAAAGAGAAGCAAGGTGTGAAAGGTGTCAGCTCACAGCCTGCCCCCACCTCCTCCTGCTTCTCAGGGCTCGGGCTTATTGCTCCTCTCCCCAGGGTCCTGAGCACTAAGTTAGGGGGATGGACAGACCAAAGCTGTCACTCACCCTCTCTCGGCATGGATCGTATGATTATCTCCTCCTGATATAGAAGAGGTGGGTCTACTGGCGTGGAAGGAGTAAGCAAAAGCCATGTTGGGATGGCCATTTCAAGCAAAGAAAGCCTGGCTAGTTTACATACACAAAGAAGAACTCAGCAGAGAAGCAAGTGAAAATAGATGCTTTTTTTGCGTATTTAATCACATAAGTTTCTAAAACAGGTATATCCTCAGTTTTACAGATGAAGAAACAAAGGCTTGGAGAAGTATGTAACTTACCCAAGGTTATATAACTGGTGAGTGGCAGAGTCCACCATCTTGTCTGCCCCCAGCCCATGCTCTTGGGGAAGGCCATGGGGTAAAGGTGGGTAAAGAAGAGAGGGGGCTGCTTACCTTCTTTCTGTTCACTGGGCTGCTGGAGAGAGGGCAGCTCTTTTTGGAGGGGGACAGCTTCCTGAGATAGAGGGGGACCCACTGCAAGATAGGGGTGAGGGCACCAAGGAGCAGGGATCAGCCTGGTGCCAACAGGATCCATAGTGGGACAGAGGTGAGAGAGGGTGGGCAAGTGCTCACCTTCCTTTTCAGCAGGGAGTTGGGCAGGCAGCAGCTCTTCCTGTTGGATAGGGGTGGCCTCCTGAGAGGGAGGGGGCTGCACTATAGAAGGGGGAATGTGTGAGCAGCCCATCCTTTCTCCTAGCCAGGGCTGGGAGAGGGGGCGAGGGCCTCTTCCCTCCTTTCCATCTGAAAAGTGGCACGTAGGGCAGATTAGAAACCTGGAGGATCACTGAGGAGGGCATGGGGTGACCTTACCTTGACTCTGTCCCTCAAAGGGAGGGCCATGCTGAGAGGTGTCAGGGTGATCCATGAGGAGGCTTCGGGATAGGGGTGGGGAGGGGGGAGCTGCGTAGCCAACTAGAGGCAAGAGGGGAGACATCAGAGCCTACGATGCCTGCTGGAGTCCCAACCCCATGCTGCTCCCCCAAACTCTTACCTTCTTGAAAGTGCTCTGGCCTCAGCTGCCTCTGCCCTGTAGCCTTGAAGCCTGGAAGGAAGAAGGGCAAGTCAGGGGCCGCTGGGAGGGCCTTCCCTGGACTTCAGCAAGGGATGGGGAGGCTGTGGAGATCAAGAGTGTAGGAGAGACAAGCAAGACACGAGATGCCCCTCTGTATTCACCTGCCCTGTGTCCCTTAATCCTCTCCCAGCCCCAACACACCTAGACATAACCAGCTGGGTTCTGAGAAAGCCTGTGGCGTTCTGATAGCTCCACCTCTACTGGCTCAGAGGCTGGGCCTAAAGGGAGTATGGCATATGGGATTGGGGAGGGAGGCCCTCATTTCCTCTGCCAGCGTCTTTCCCTCAGGGCTGTGGGTTGTCCTCCCCAGTCTCTCCTGGGATGAGTCTCTAGCTTTCAGAGGAAAAAGTCTAGACCTTGAGCTGGTTGGAGCCTACCCTATCCACCTCCTCCACCCACCCTCCTACTCCAGGCCCTTGAAACATCTTTAGGCCTTTGGCTAAGGAGGCTTCCTGAAGGTTGAGTACTTCCCCTTCAGCCAGTCTCAGCTCCTCCTTAGTTTAGGTCTCAATTTAGGGCCTGGGGGACTGGGACAGGCACAGGGAAGGGAGTCACTTGTAGGTGATCTGCAGACACAAAAGACCAGGAGCTGGGAAGAATGATGACATGAGGCTTCACAGAGAAGCAGACAGATCTGCTGACATCCTCAGCAACTTCCCGCAGGAGTGCCCTGGCTGTTTTTTTTTCCTTTTCTTTTCCTTTTTTTCTTAGTTTCCACCCATAGCATTGAGGGGTTCCTGTTTTGTTCAGGCATGAAAGCAGATAAAGAATGTGTTTGTGCTGGATGGAGGGTGGCTCTGTGGATGGACACCCCTCAACTCCTCTAATCAGACAGGGAGCCCGTCAAGGCTTGCTGGGTCAACAATCCGGTTTTGAGCAGCCTGGGGGCCCCTTTTCCCTCCCTTGCCTGTCCCACCAGCCCCCTCCCTACATCCTCCTCAGCAGGAGACCCTCACTCTGTGAACCCACCCCGACTCAGTTGTCCCTTTGACTGGGATTCTGTGTTTCTTGGCAGCAGTTTCTAGGAGCCCCTCTCCTTCTGTGCCCCTGCTCTCTGCCTCCTTGGTTAAAGGCTCCAGTGGCCCGGGCCCACTTTGGGCCTGCTCAGAAAAGGCAAGTCAAATGGAGAATCACTCTGCTAGTGATGAGCCATCTGGGATGCCTGGACCCAAACCCCTGCCATGCAAGCCCAGACCCTCTCCCAAGTGCTGACCCTCCAACTCACCTCCCTCAGAGGCAGCAGAAGCAATGGCCAAATAGGCCAAGACCAAGGCTGCTCTGACTGTAGTCCCCATCCTGGGGCGACTGACCACTGGACACCCAAGGGTGGGTCCTCTCAGGCAAGTCTGGATGTGAAGGGCCAGCTGCTGGAGCTTGTCTGGTGGCTGTTACTGTCGTGAGCTTCAGGACCGGCTCTTCTTTTATAATTGTCTGGTGTGATCTCCCGCCCTCCTCAGCTTCCTGCCATGACTCAGTCCCAGCTGCTCCTCCTCTGGAAGCCACTCCTCCAAAAGTCACCCTGAAGCCTCATCAGAGAATTGAGAATGGGACTGACCAGAGGAGAACATTCTTATGACCCTCAAGAGAAACTGATTCAGAGAATCAAAGAGCAAGAGGTGTTTAAGCCCCTAGTTTGTGCCTCAGTTTCTCCATCTACATGCTGCCTTCTGTGGAGAGGGGATCTGCCAAATCATGAACTGGGGTTGGGGAAACAGGGCACAAAGGAATTTACAGGGGGGAGCAGGACACCTATCCAAGGGATCTCCCCTACCAGTGTGAGGTCTGGACTGTCCCTTTTCAATTTCCCTAACTCTCTGGGACAAAAAAGAGGGAGACAAAGTGGAACATCCTTTTATCCCACCTCTCCAGAGTCAGAGATGAAGACATATGACCAGCAGCTTCCAGTATTTATTTATTTGTTTGTTTATTTATTTAGAAACGGAGTCTCGCTCTGTCACCCAGGCTGGAGTGCAGTGGCGCGATCTCAGCTCACTGCAACCTCCACCTCCCGGTTCAAGCAATTCTCCTGCCTCAGCCTCCTGAGTAGCTGGGACTACAGGCGTGTGCCGCCACGCCCGGCTAATTTTTTGTATTTTTAGTAGAGACACGGTTTCACTGTGTTAGCCAGGGTGGTCTTGATCTCCAGACCTCATGATCCATCCGCCTTGGCCTCCCAAAGTGCTGGGATTACAGGCACGAGCCACTGCGCCTGGCCCAGTGTATTTTTTTTTTAGTTTCATTCTCCTCATATCCAAACAGCTACAGCTTCCCTCCCTTTGTGGGGTCGCCAAACCAAGTCTCTTTTCAGGAGAGCAGACACGTGCCTCCACGCAGTTCTGAGGTTCTGGGGTCTCCCATGTGAGGGAGGCTGATGGCTCTCGCAGGTTTTTGCCTCATCTATGTACAAAGGCTCAGAAAATTTCTTCGGCATTTGGGACCCTCATATTCTGTAGCTCCACCAGTCGCTGCACAGCTTCAGGCAAGTCCCACTCCCCAAGGCGACGATTATCTCGAGTCCGAATGTTCACTGTTCTCTTACTTTGCTCTTTCTGGCCAACCACTGCAGGTAGAGGAAGTTTGGGAACCTCAGGGCAAATTCATCCACATGGGATAGTTTCTTTTGCTCTGCAGAAACTTGAGAGACCTAAATCTTTAGGAAGGGTGGGAGCAGAGCCCAGATATGGTTCACAGAAAGGAAGTATTCAGCTGTGCCTGCTAAATACTAAATGACCAGTCTTGCTTACCCTGAGGAGACAAGGAAATGCTTCAGTCCCCATGGGCCTTATCGCTTCTGGTCAGGAGCTCCAGGGTCACAGACATTAGAGTCAAGCAGAGAAAGACAAACACTGAGAACCCCACAGAGAGAAACTCTGTGTGTGTGTGTGTATCTGAAGGGGGTATTAGAGGAAGGGGAAGGTGGCAGGAGTGGTGTGGCCTTCACGCTGTCCAACCTCCCCGCAACCACTTCTGACCCTTAGAACAGTTTCCTCTCATTAGTCCCACTCTGGCTCTTGGTGTCTGTTAGGGCTGGATTCACAGAGTGAGGCGCCTCTGCTGAGGAGGATGTATGCAGGGGCTGACTGGGCGGTAAGGGAGGGAGAGGGGCCATGTGCAGGTCCATGGGATTGTGGCACAGCTTGCTGTGGGTGCTTGTGGGACGAGTGGGGTGTGCAAAACTCAAGAATCAGGTAATCTGGCTGAGGAGTTTCTGCTCCTTGCCTTTGAGATAGAGCTCTGAACCCTGGAAAATGAAAAAGGGAGCATGGCAGTGCCAGAATTTTCTCCCTAAGGCCCTTCTCCTCATCCCTTAGGGCTGATTCCATCTAGGTCTAGAATAAACAAGGGTAATTAACATCATATTAACCCTCCTGTCCCTTTCTCTCTGATGCTCCCTTGGTTAATTAACCTAACAGACACTAACAGCTAGAGTGGAGTTAAAAAAAGGAAAACTATTTTTAAGGTCAGAAGTGGTTATGGGGAGGGCAGGGCAATGTGAAGGAACACAGGGCCCAAATGAGTCAGATGTCCTGAATCCTGGCTCCTACCTGCTCAGGTAATGAGCCCCAATTAACCCAAATATGCATTATCAGACTTGGTAAACTTAACAGCAAGAATGCAGACGGCAGGTGGGAGAACATCGGCTCTGAGGTTCAGCTTACCAAACTGAAAATTGTAGTGGGCAAGCTGGGCCCGGCGGATTCTCCGGCTGAGGGTCAGTCCACAGTCTGCATCCAGGTCACTGACCAGTCCTGCAGCCCGCAGGCTCTGCTGTGCCTGCATCAGAGGTTTGGTGACAGGAAGTTAATTTACTGGAAAGCTGAGGAGCTAGAACAGTCTGATGCTCTTTTCCCTCAATTCTCCCATCTGTTCCTCCTTTCCCTGCCTCGGGGCTCTCCACTTCTCACCAGCAACCTCTCCTCATTTCATCTCCACATTGAGGCCTCCTCCCCATTCATCCCCAGCCCCACAACCTTTCCGTCTGCCTCCTACTGGAGATGGCCCCCCAATTATTCCCTGGGCTTTGCCTCCTAGCCACTGCTCTACCCAACCAGCTGTTCAACTCTAGTACCATCCATATCCTCAATTCTCTCTAGAAAGGAAAAACTGTGTACTCAATCCCACTTTTGTGCCAAGTGCCCTTTTGGCGGCTTTCAACATTTGTTAATTTGTTTACTTTTCATACATCTCTACAAGGTAGGGATTAATCACATTTTTTTTTTTGTTTTGTTTTTGTTTTTTTTTTTTTGAGACGGAGTCTCGCTCTGTGGCCCAGGCTGGAGTGCAGTGGCCGGATCTCAGCTCACTGCAAGCTCCGCCTCCTGGGTTTACGCCATTCTCCTGCCTCAGCCTCCCGAGTAGCTGGGACTACAGGTGCCCGCCACCTCGCCCGGCTAGTTTTTTGTATTTTTTTTAGTAGAGATGGGGTTTCACCGTGTTAGCCAGGATGGTCTCGATCTCCTGACCTCGTGATCCGCCCGTCTCGGCCTCCCAAAGTGCTGGGATTACAGGCTTGAGCCACCGCGCCCGGCCTAATCACATTTTTTAGATACAGGATTTCCAGCATCTAGGACAGCAGCCACTTGAGCCCAGTCTTGTGGCTCCAAGGGCTGTGCTCCTTCCTCCACCACCCGTGTGGCCTCTTCCTGCCCACTGCAGGGCACCAGACTCTACTGGACCTGCTTCTGCCCCCTCCCTTGCCTCAACTCCTTACCTCCCTGGCATATTCCTCTTGCTCAGTCCCCACAGGGATAACCACCACCTGGAACGGGGACAGCCACAGTGGCCTGATAGGGAAAGAACAGATGATGGCAAATTAGTCACTCTGGCTCTTGCCAGTAGTGTGGTTGTACAGAGCAGACTAGAGAAGGAAAAAGGCTGGCATATGAAGGGCGACAGGATCGGGAGCATAAACTATCTGGTTTGGGGCCAGAACAGAAATCCAGGGTCAGAGGTCTCACCATTTCCCCCCGCAGCTTTCTGCCAGCACTCCCAACAGTCTTTCCACAGAACCGAGCACTGCTCGGTGAATGAGGACTGGACGCTCCAGGGCACCCGCCTGCCTTGAAAGGAAAAAGGGGAGTAGATGGAATGGTGGAAGTCTCACAAATTGTGTACCCAAGATCACCTTCCAGTTTTTAAGAAATATTCAGCTCTGGCACGAGAGGGTGTAGAGGATTTGGTTTTTAGGGCCAAAGGCAGAAGGACCTATTCCATGCACTGTCAAGGGAAAAGAGGATAGGGCAAGGCTTTATACCCCTTATACTGGAGGTCAAATCTCAGGGGCAGTTGGAAGTCAAGCTGAATTGTTCCACACTGATGTGGCCGGCCCCGGGCATCATGGAGGTGCACATCAATCTACAGGAAACAGATGGGAAGGCATGAAATAAGCCAGAAGCATTATCCAGAACCACTATCCTCCATTACCTGTGCCATCCCACCCTTTAACCTACCCTCATCCCGGGCTACTACCCTCATCATAGCACCCAGCACTATCATACGCTACCCCTCCACTTCACTCTACTCATCTCACTCTGGCAGTAGTTCTCAGCAGCTCTCTCCACTTAATAATGATGTTATAATATTACCACACGTCCACACCCTGGCCTCTCAATTCCTTGAGATGAGCTCAGAGATCTTCACCAGCACCCATTTATGGCTACACCCTTTATCCTGTCCTCTCCCTCAATGGCTGTACCTCTGAAACAGTCCATCAGACACCCTACTCTGATTACTGTCTCTTGGTCAGCTAGCTCTGACAATTATTCCTTTTTTTTTTTTGAGACAGAGTCTCGCTCTGTCACCCTGGCAGGAGTGCAGTAGCACAATTTCAGCTCACTGCAGCCTCCACCTCCTGGTTTCAAGCAATTCTCCTGCCTCAGCCTCCTGAGTAGCTGGGACTACAGGTACATGCCACCAAGCCCAGCTAACATATATATATATATGTGTGTGTGTCTGTGTGTGTGTGTGTGTGTGTGTGTGTGTGTATTTTTTTTTTTTCAGTAGAGATGGGGTTTCACCAGGCTGGTCTCAAACTCCTGATCTCAAGTGATCTGCCCACTTTGGCCTCCCAAAGTGCTGGGATTACAGGTGTAAGCCACCACACCCGGCCATAACAACTATTCCTATTAATGGCACTTCAACTCACAGGTTCTTTAACTCCTCTTTTTCTCTATGATCCTCAGGCCCCTTCCACCTTTGTTTCTTTCCCCATGAAGCTGTACCATTTTCCCTAGTTCCCTTGTACCATTCGTTGTTCTTCTGCACCTTAGCCTCCTACATATTTGACCCTGCAACAGAACTGCTCAGTGCTGCCCAATATGTCACAAACCACACAGATGCAAATGCAGAGATTGATGCCACCACGGAAGTCAGTATTTCGAGATTCAGCTGGTCCCTGGCTGCTGCCAGCAATCCTTTGGGTTGCCCTAATAAGCTCTATGCTCTGTTCTCCTCAGGGGTTTTCTAGCTTTTTGCTCTCTCTTTTTTTTTTTTTGAGACGGAGTCTCGCTCTGTGGCCCAGGCTGGAGTGCAGTGGCCGGATCTCGGCTCACTGCAAGCTCCGCCTCCCGGGTTTACGCCATTCTCCTGCCTCAGCCTCCCGAGTAGCTGGGACTACAGGCGCCCGCCACCTCGCCCGGCTAGTTTTTTGTATTTTTTAGTAGAGACGGGGTTTCACCATGTTAGCCAGGATGGTCTCGATCTCCTGACCTCGTGATCCGCCCGTCTCGGCCTCCCAAAGTGCTGGGATTACAGGGTTGAGCCACCGCGCCCGGCCTTTGCTCTCTCTTTTTATAGCAGTATCTTAACCAGCAACTTATTAGACTGATTCAACATAATACACACTTTATGCACTTTATGACTCTTATCTCTGTAACCTTAAGCACAATGTTTAACCTCTTTCAATTTTTTTCTTAGTAATAAAGATATTTTATTTGCCTACTATTATTGCTGAAATAAATCAGAAGACACATTTTCATTACTGTTAATATTTTAATTTACTAACTACTTATTGAAGCAGCTAAATAAATACCATATACTGGAATAGACACTTGGGACATAAAAATGAGTAATACACATATTACCTGAATAAAAGACCCCAGCACAGTAAACAGCAACTTTGAGTACTCAAAAGATTTTAGCCAGGCAAGGCACATGGCTCACTCCTGTAATCCTAGCACTTTGGGAGGCCGAGGTAGGCGGACCACCTGAGGTCAGGAGTTCGAGACCAGCCTGGCCAACACGGTGAAACCCCGTCTACTAAAATTAGGAATATAAAAATTAGCTGGTGTGGTAGTGGGTGCCTGTAATCCCAGCTACTGGGGAGGCTGAGGCAGGAGAAATGCTTGAACCCAGGAGGCAGAGGTTGCGGTGAGCCAAGATTGTGCCACTCCACTCCAGCCTGGGCGACAGAGTGAAACTGCGCCTCAAAAAAAAAAAAAAAAATTAGCTGGGTGTGGTGGGGCACACCTGTAGTCCCAGCTACTTGGGAGGCTGAGGCAAAAGAATTGCTTTAACCTGGGAGGTGGAGGTTGCAGTAAGCCAAGATCCGCTACTACACTCCAGTCTGGCAACAGAGCAAGAGTCTGTCTCAAAAAAACCTAAAAATGCCAGGCAAGGTGGCTCACGCCTGTAATAATCCCACCACTTTGGGAAGCCAAGGTGGGCGGATCATCTGAGGTTGGGAGTTCAAGACCACCCTGGCCAACATGGTGAAACCCCACCTTTACTAAAAATACAAAAATTAGCTGGGCATGGTGGTACATGCCTATAATCTCAGCTACTCAGGAGGCTGAGGCAGGAGAATTGCTTGAACCCGGGAGGCGGAATTGCAGTAAGCTGAGATTGTGCCACTGCACTCCAGCCTGGGTGACAGCAAAACTAGGTCTCAAAAAAATATATAAAAATAAATAAAACAAAACAACAAAAAAAAGATTTTAGCTATATAACAGTTTTTGAGTAATTTCCTTTCTCTCTGTATCTTTTAATTTATTTATTTTATTGAGACAGGGTTTTGTTCTGTTATCCAAGCTGGAGTGCAGTGGCTTGATCATAGCTCATGCAGCCTCAAAATCCTGGGCTCAAGTGATCCTCCCACCTAAGCCTCCTGAGTAGCTGGGACCACAGGTGCCCACCATCACACCAAGCTAATTTTAAAATTTGTTTTAAATTTTTTGTAGAGACAGCCGGGCCTGGTGGCTCACGCCTGTAATCCCAGCACTTTGGGAGGCTGAGGCGGGCAGATCACGAGGTCAGGAGATCGAGACCATCCTGGCTAACACGGTGAAACACCGTCTCTACTAAAAAAAAAAAAATACAAAAACATTAGCTGGGCATGGTGGTGGGCGCCTGTAGTCCCACCTACTCAGGAGGCTGAGGCAGGCTTGCAGTGAGCTGCCAAGATCGAGCCACTGCACTCCAGCCTGGGCGACAGAGCAAGACTCTGTCTCAAAAACAAAAAAATTTTTTTTTTTGTAGAGACGAGGTCTTACTCTGTCGCCCAGGCTGGTCTCAAACTACTGGATTCAAGTGATCCTCTCAGCTCAGCCTCCCAAAGTGCTGGGATTACAAGAGGGGGCCACCACGCCCAGCCTTTTCTTCATATCTTCAGTCCCCTCACTGACAACTCTCCTCTTCTCCACTCTCATTTCAGCAAATGATCCTGCCTCAGGAAGAATTCAGATAATTGATACCATGGGATGGGAAGAGCCTCAACTTCCTGTCACCATGCCTATAAACTTCCTTGCATCTACCTTCAGTCTTTCCTTCCACCCTGGATAAAATGGCAATGGTGATCCCTTCTATGAAGGTTTCTCAATCCCACCTTAAACCTCTCCAGGAACTTCCCTTTACTACAACTTCTTTTATAAATTCAACCTCTCCCTCCAAATAGACTTCCTCTCATCATAGCATTTATTTTATTTTTCATTTTGTTATTATTTTTTTGAGATGGAGTCTCACTCTGTCGCCCAGGCTGGAGTGCAATGGTGCAATCTCGGCTCACTGCAACCTCCACCTGCTGGGTTTACATGTGCCTGTCACCACACTGGGCTAATTTTTGTATTTTCAGTAGAGACAGCATTTCACCATGTTGGTCAGGCTGGTCTCAAACCCCTGACCTCAGGTGATCCACCTGCCTCAGCCTCCCAAAGTGCTGGGATTACAGGCATGAGCCACTGCACCCGGCCTGTTTTATTTTTATTTTTTGGGACGGAGTCTTCCTCTGTCACCTAGGCTACAGTACAATGGCGTGACCTTGGCTCACTGCAACCTCCGCCTCCCAGGTTCAGCGATTCTCCTGCCTCAGGCTACCGATGAGCTGGGACTACAGGTGTGTAACACCTCACCCAACCAGTTTTTATATTTTTAGTAGAGATGGGGTTTCGCCAAGTTGGCCAGGCTGGTATCGAACTCCTGACCTCAAGTGATCCACCCACCTCAGCCTCCCAAAGTGCTGGGATTACAGGCATGAGCCACCACACAGGCCTCATTTATTCACCTTCTAACCCCACCCTCAGGCCCTACTTTACTGAAAATGGTCCTTTAAAATCCATCACCCTTTTTACTAAATCCAGTGGACACTTTTCAGTGCTTTTTTTCCCTTGACTTCTTTTTTTTTGAGACAGGGTCTCACTCTGTCACCCAGGCTGGAGTACAGTGGGGCACAATCTCAGCTCACTGCAGCCTCTACCTCCTGGGCTCAGGTGATCCTCCCATCTCAGCCTGCTGGGTAGCTGGGATCACAGGCACAAGCCACTGCACCTGCTAATTTTTTTTTTTTTGGTAGACACAGGGTCTCCCTATGTTGCCCAGACTGGTCTGCCGTGTGTTTTTATCCCTATCCCCTCTGCCTACACTGTTCCCTCCTGAAACACATCTTTACTTGGCCAACACTCACCTTTCAGACTGGAAAGTGATTCCTGCAGGAAACTTTTTGTAACCTCCCGGAGTAACGCTAACCCCAGCTAACGTGCTCTCTTGCATGGATCTCGCAGCACTGACATGGCCTATTTAACTCCAATAGCCCTCACTAGATTGCAAATGCCAAGAAGGCAGAAAATATCTTGTTTTTCTTTATATCCTACATAACTTAAAAAAAAATTTCTTTGTGGCTGGGTGCGGTGGCTCATGCCTGTAATCCAAGCACTTTGGGAGGCTGAGGCGGGTGGATTGCCTGAGGTCAGGAGTTCGAGACCAGTCTGGCCAACATGGTG
The DNA here is from genome assembly GCF_003255815.1 of Theropithecus gelada. Classification (NCBI taxonomy): domain Eukaryota; kingdom Metazoa; phylum Chordata; class Mammalia; order Primates; family Cercopithecidae; genus Theropithecus; species Theropithecus gelada. The sequence continues at coordinate 15,821,068 of NC_037668.1, read as the reverse complement.
AAACCCTGTCTCCATTAAAAATACAAAAAAATTAGCCAGGTGTGGTGGTGTGCACCTGTAATCCCAGCTACTTGGGAGGCTGAGGGAGGGGAATTGCTTGAACCAGGGAGCTGGAGGTTGCAGTGAGCTGAGATCACGCCACTGCATTCTAGCCTGGGTGACAGAGTGAGACTGTCTCAAAAAAAAAAAATTATTTGTATCTATTAAATATTTACTAAAACAAAGCAAAAAATAAATAAATACAACAATAACCAGGGTTCCAAGCTTACCTTAGGTCCATAGAAGGCACCATCTCCAGAGTTGAGGTCCCAGGGTTCTCCAAATTCCTTCAGGGCCTGTTGAAGGACCTTTGAAGGAATGAGACAAGAGTGGAATAGAATACATCATCTTAGACTTCAAAAGCAACACATCTGGTCGATCCCCAACAAATGACCCACTCACCAGATGCCTCTGAGAACCTTGGTTACTGTATTCTCCACTCCTTCCCACCAGAGAGTGGTTTATCTGCCTCTATTTCTGTACCTCCTACTCACCTGTTCGGCCTGGTCCCAAAGGCAAGGGTCCCCCAGGAAGCCAGATGGCCGGGTGGACAGTGCCAGGCGGAAGGAGAAGCCAAGAATGGCATAGACGGAACGGAGAAAATCAAGACAGCTTTGGATCTCTGCTTCCAGCTGGGGGCAGGAAATAAGGGTCAGTGAGCTGTGAGCCAGCTAGAGATCAGGGATGCTGGCAGTTTGAGGAAAACAAAGGGCAAAAACAGAGAGGAAGCAGAAGCAAGCTAGGGGTAGAATGTAGCTGAATTATAGTACATACAGGGGGCAAATAATCAGGGGTTTGCAGGTTCATAGGGAGAAAGGTGGTTTAGAAAAGCTTTGGTGGAGCCAGGGAAAGGCCACCTGATCTGTTGTACAGAAGATGTGAGCGTCATCCTGCTGGAAGCATCGCAGTCGGGTCAGTCCCCCCAGACCACCAGAGGCTTCAGCCCGGTGTAGGGCCCCAAAGTCAGCTAGTCGCAGGGGCAGTTCCCGCCAGGATCTGGGCCGGTGGGCGAACATCAGGCTGAGGTTGGGGTGCAGAGGAGTCAGGGCCATAGGGAGGACTAGCCCCCGAAGACTGCTCCTCCACCCAATCTGCTTGCCTACCTTCTCTGCACCATCTGCTATAGCCCTCTCCAACCTCACCACATCCTCCCACTGAGTCCTGTCAATCCCACTCATCACAGTCTGAGCCCTGCGGTTCAAAAGTGGATTTCTCAGTAACACAATAACAGACATCATTTACTGTTTCCCTGTTCTGTGATGGTCACTGAGCTGAAGGAGGAGCCTTAGATAGCAACTTTAAGGAGACTGAGACCCAAAGAGGTAAAATGAGTTTCCCAAATTCACATGGTTAGCTAGAGGGAAGATTCTAGGCTCAAATCAGGTGTTCCAATACTCTTTCCAAGGTACTGTCTTTTTTTTTTTTTTTTGAGACGGAGTCTCGCTCTGTTGCCCACGCTGGAGTGCAGTGGCGCGATCTGGGCTCTTGCAAGCTCTGCCTCCCTGGCTCACGCCATTCTCCCGCCTCAGCCTCCCGAGTAGCTGGGATTACAGGCGCTGGCCACCACGCCCGGCTAATTTTTTGTATTTTTAGTAGAGACGGGGTTTCACTGTGGTATCTATCTTCTGACCTCACGATCTGCCCACCTCAGCCTCCCAAAGTGCTGGGATTACAGATGTGAGCCACTACGCCTGGCCTCTTTTTTTTTTTTTTTTTTTTGAGATGGAGTTTAGCTCTTATTGCCCAGGCTGGAGGGCAACGGCATGATCTCAGCTCACCACAACCTCCGCCTCCTGGGTTCCAGCGATTCTCCTGCCACAGCCTACCAAGTAGCTGGGATTACAGGCATGTGCCACCACGCCCGGCTAATTTTGTATTTTTAGTAGAGACAGGGTTTCTCCATGTTGATCAGGCTGGTCTCGAACTCCCGACCTCAGGTGATCCGCCCGCCTCAGCCTCCCAAAGTGTTGGGATTATAGGCATGAGCCACCACGCCCGGCCCGAAGGTGCTTTCTATTATTTAATATTTAGCAACTTGATTGTAACCCTAGCTCCCAGCTTACCAGTGTGCAGGGCAGTTCATGGGCTTGAGGGCGAGTATATCTGTGGTATGCCTGGTAGAATCATCACTCTGGGAGCTGGCAGGCCTGTCAGAGCCTGAGGGCTGCACAGCAAACATGTCTTCCTGATAATGCTCCCAGTGCCCTGACTGTTCCCAGAGTTTAGTAGAAAACAGTGTGGGAGTTTTCACCTCAGAGAAACCACGACGGGCATACTCAGCCTGGAGAGGAGGGTACAGAAATGGAAGGTCAGAGTAACTGGAAGGAAACCAGGTAGGGTGTCAGCTGTGTGATCTTCCTGGGCCCTCAGGCCATGCTGATTGCAACCACAACCTATTAAATACCATGTCCATCTCTATGCTCCCCAACTGCAGATCACACAATTGTAGTATTAAAGGTCACCAGCACTTTCAATATTTATGGTTATGATTCCAAACCACCCCCCTCTTTTTTTTTTTTCTCTTCAAGACAGAGTCTCACTGTATCACCCAGGCTGGAGTGCAGTGGCTCAATCTCAGTTCACTGCAACCTCCCCCTCCTGGGTTCAAGGGATTCTTCTGCCTCAGACTCCCCAGTAGCTGGGGCTACAGGTGCTGCCATCACACCCAGCTAATTTTTTGTATTTGTTTTAGTAGAGATGGGGTTTTGCCATGCTGGCCAGGCTGGTCTCTAACTCCTGACCTCAGGTCATCTTCCCGGCTTGGCCTCCGAAAGTGCTAGGATTACAGGAGTGAGCCACCGCGCCCGGCCCCAACCCCCATCTTTTAACACAAACACCTTAGCTTCTTCTAGGCCCTCAGCCGCACCCTGGTCTTCTTTCCTCTAGACCTGGGTCCCCTTACCCTGATAAACGCCACTAGTGCATTATACACCCTTGTCCCTCGTGGCAGGAAGAAGCAGCTCCCAGGGCTCAGTTCATGGAAGAAGAAGAGCTCCTGTTCCTGGGGTCAGGAATAGCAATATTGGGTCACTTCAAGGGCAAGGAGGTGGCTTTGGAACTCAGAACAACTGACGGAGCTGCTCAGTCTATGTGACTGAACCTGCTCCCAATTTCATAATCAGGTTGCGTCATCTCTCTCCAACCCTTATCACCATCCCTCCCTATCTTCCCAATCTCTGTACCTTCCCAATGCGCCGGTGGTCCCGCAATTCTGCTTCCTCCCTCCATGCTTCCCAGGCCCTCAGCAATTCTGTTGTGGGGAAGGAAATCCCTGACACTCTCTGCAGTGTCTCTGGGGCCCCTGAAGACTTCCATAAGGATGATGAGTTCTGTGTGAGGACATAGGGGATCAAAGGAAAGATGAGGACTGAAGGCCCCCAACCTTTTTCAAGACTCATATGATACTCTCAGTGTTAAGTGTCACAGGTATGCCTCTTGACAACTATCCCACCAGTAGGATGAACACCTCCATCCTCTAGACACCCTTCTCCTAGATTACAGTGTTAAAATTGCCTGACTCTTGATTCCTACATACAACCTGGTCAAACCTAACCTTACCTTGCCATCTTTGTTTCTCCCCATTCTCACTACCCCTTTACTTATTTCCTTCCCATTCTAATCAATGACTGCTTAGAGGAGTAACCATAAGCTCTGGTCAAATGTCACTTTATTCCTCCATTTATCAATATCCTATACAGCTGCTAGAAAAGTCAGCCTTCTATACCATATCCCATTCCTGGCCACATGAAATCCAAAAGCCTGTGCCTGCTGTCTCCTTTAACAATACTAATGAAAGGCCGGGCACGGTGGCTCACACCTGTATTCCCAGCACTTTGGGAGGCTGAGGCGGGTGGATCACAAGGTCAGGAGTTCGAGACCAGCCTGACCAACACGGTGAAACCTTGTCTGTACTAAAAATACAAAAATTAGCCAGGCGTGGTGGTGCGCGTCTGTAATCCCAGCTATTCAGGAGGCTGAGAGTCGCTTGAACCTGGCAGGTGGAGCTTGCAGTGAGCTGAGATTAGGTCACTGTACTCCAGCCTGGGCAACAGAGCGAGACTCTGTCTCAAAAAAATAAAAATAAAATAAAATAAAACTGTTAAACAGTACTAATGAGAAACAGCCTGTGTGTGTGTGTGTGTGTGTGTGTGTGTGTGTGTGTGTGTGTATCTATCTGTCACCCAGGTTGGGGCACAGTGGCGCGATCTCGGCTCACTCCAAGCTCCGCCTCCTGGGTTCACGCCATTCTCCTGCCTCAGCCTCCTGAGTAGCTGGGACTACAGGCCACTGCCACCACACCCAACTAATTTTTTGTATTTTTAGTAGAGATGGGGTTTCACTGTGTTAGCCAGGATGGTCTCGATCTCCTGACCTCGTGATTCACCCACCTCAGCCTCCCAAAGTGTTGGGATTACAGGCGTGAGCCACTGCGCCTGGCCCCTGTATGTATATTTTTTGAACCAGAGTCTTACTCTGCTGCCCAGGCTAGAGTGCAGTGGTGTGATCTTGGCTCAATGCAACCTCTGCCTTCCAGTTCAAGCGATTCTCCTGTCTCAGCCTCCTGAGTAGCTGGGACTACAGGTGCACGCCACCACGCCCAGCTAATTTTTTATTTTTAGTAGTGATGGGGTTTCATCATGTTGGCCAGGCTGGTCTTGAACTCCTGGGCTCAAGTTATCCGCCCAACTTGGCCTCCCAAAGTGTTGGGATTACACATGTGAACCACTGCACCTGGCCAACAGTCTATATTTTACAGCACTTTTTAACTTTTCCTTTCTCCTGCATTAGTTGGTTTTCATTATTTTTTATTTATTTATTTATTTTTGAGACGTTGTCTCGCTTTGTGGCCCAGGCTGGAATGCAGTGGCACAATCTCAGCTCACTCTAACCTCTGCCTCCTGGCAGAGTTCAAGTGACTCTCCTGCCTCAGCCTTCTTGGTAGCTGGGATTATAGGCGTAGGCCAGCACACCCAGCTAATTTGTGTATTTTTAGTAGAGACGGGGTTTCAACATGTTGGCCAGGCTGCTCTTGAGCTCCTGACCTCAAGTGATCCGCCTGCCTCAGTCACCCCAAAGTGCTGCGATTACAGGTGTGAGTCACCACGCTTGGCCTGGTTTTCATTATCTTTATGAGGTGAATTTACTGGTAGGACAAAAAGGAATTAATAGGCTCATTTTACAGATGGGGAAAATAAGTAAGATTTACCCAAGGCCACTGCGCCATAGGGTTTCGCCATGTTGGCCAGGCTGATCTCAAGTGATCCACCCACCTTGGCCTCCCAAAGTGCTGGGATTACAGGCATGAGCCACCATGCCCAGCCTAAGTTCAGAGCTTTTTGCTGTACACTTCTGCATTTCCCCTTGCTCCCTTGCAACTCATCCCATTCCATTTAATAACTCATCTTGTCCAGAACAGTATTTTCCTTTTTTTTTTTTTTTTTTTTTGAGATGGAGTTTTGCTCTTGTTGCCCAGGCTAGAGTGCAATGGCATGATCTTGGATCACCACAACCTCCACCTCCCGGGTTTAAGCGATTCTCCTGACTCAGCCTTGCGAGTAGCTGGGATTACAGGCATGTGCCACCACGCCCAGTTAATTTTGTATTTTTAGTAGAGACAGGGTTTCTCCATGTTGGTCAGGCTGGTCTCGAACTCCCGACCTCAGGTGGTCCACCCACCTCGGCTTCCCAAAGTGCTGGGATTACAGTTGTGAGCCACCATGCAGAACAGTATTCTCATAAAAAGCATGCCCTTCACTAAAGGTATTCTCCCTGTGCCTGTCAAATGGTGTTCATCTTCCTCCTGGACCACGCCCCCTCTCTCTACGACCCTTCCCTGTATAACCCATCCAGCTTGCTCATACCCTCCTTCTCCACCCCCCTTAATAATGACGTCATATTAGGGCATCTGAATTGGCTTCTGGGCCCTAGTAGGCTGTCCAGTATGTGCCATCAAACTGGGGTTTTTAGAATGTGGGGACAGGCCGGGCGCGGTGGCTCAAGCCTGTAATCCCAGCACTTTGGGAGGCCGAGATGGGCGGATCACGAGGTCAGGAGATCGAGACCACCCTGGCTAACACGGTGAAACCCCGTCTCTACTAAAAAATACAAAAAACTAGCCGGGTGAGGTGGCGGGCGCCTGTAGTCCCAGCTACTCGGGAGGCTGAGACAGGAGAATGGCGGGAACCCGGGAGGCGGAGCTTGCAGTGAGCTGAGATCCGGCCACAGCACTCCAGCCTGGGCAACAGAGCGAGACTCCGTCTCAAAAAAAAAAAAAAAAAAAAAAAAGAATGTGGGGACAAAGTTTCTTTCTCCTGTATTCTCTGCTTAGCTTATGAGAGTAAAGAAAGGGCTCACAGGGCCAGGCGCAGTGGCTCATGCCTGTAATCCCAGCACTTTAGGAGGCCGAGGAGAGAAGATCACTTGAGATCACCCTGGCCAACATGGTGAAACCCTGTCTCTACTAAAAATACAAAAAGTAGCCGGGCGTGGTAGTGCCCACCTGTTATACCAGCTACTCGGGAGGCTGAGGCAGGAGAATCGCTTGAATCTGGGAGGTGGAGCTTCCAGTGAGCCGAGATCATGCCACTGCACTCCAGCCTGGGCGACAGAGAGAGACTCAGTCTCAAAGAAAAAAAAATTTAAAAAAAGGGCCGACAGAAAGGATCACCTTCAGATTCTCCTGCTCATCCCAGTGAAAACAGGAATGTTTTTTTTTGTTTGAGATGGAGTCTCACTCTGTTGCCCAGGCTAGAGTGCAGTAGCGCAATCTCAGCTCACTACAACCTCCACCTCCCAGGTTCAGGCGATTCTCCTGTCTCAGCCTCCTGAGCAGCTAGGACTACAGGTGCCCACCACCACGCCCAGCTAATTTTTGTATTTTCAGTAGAGATGGGGTTTCGCCATATTGGTCAGGCTGGTCTCAAACTCCTGACCTCATGATCCACCTGCCTTGGCCTCCTAAAGTGCTAGGATTACAGGTGTGAGCCACCATGACCAGATGAAAATAGGAATCTTAACCTAACTCTGTTCCACAACTGACCGATAGCAGCTTCAGTCCTCCAATCTGTCCAGTATGCCGAAGGTGGGGGCCCTGGCAAAGGTCAACCAATGTGCCACACCTGGGAGAAAGAAGAGGCCAGTTAGTGCTTTTCAGAATCTTTAGCTTCTAGCTTTCTCCCTCTCATGGTCTTTAGCTGACAGAAAGAGGTGAAGAGAAAGGAACTGTCCTACTGAGAGGGCAATGGCAGCTAAAAATCAATTCTCCGGCAGGGCGCAGTGGCTCATGTCTATAATCCCAGCACTTTGGGAGGCCAAGGCGGGCAGATCACAAGGTCAGGAGTTCAAGACCAGCCAGGCCAATATGGTGAAACACCGTCTCTACTAAAAATATAAAAATTAGCCAGGCATGGTGGTGCACACCTGTGGTTTCAGTTACTCAGGAGGCTGAGACAGAAGAATTGTTTGAACCCGGGAGGCAGAGGATGCAGTGAGTCGAGATCGTGCCACTGCATTCCAGCCTGGGCGACAGAACGAGACTCTGTCCCCTCCAAAAAAAAAAAAAAAAATTAGCCAGGCATGGTGGCACATGCCTATAATCCCAGCCACTCTGGAGGCTAAGGCAGGAGAATCACTTGAACCCGGGAGGCGGAGGTTGCAGTGAACCGAGATTGCGCTACCGCACTCCAGCCTGGGAGACAGAGCAAGACTCCGTCTCAAAAAAAAAAGAAAAAAAAAATCAATTCCCATTCCCATTTATTTTCTGGATCAACATAAATTATCTTCTTTCTTCCCTTATCACATTTCTGGCCTTCTTCAATGCTTCCCCACCTCTCCATTTGCTTTAATCTTGACAACTCTTACCCATATACTGTTGCTGTTGGACCTGTCACTCTCTCCTCGATCAAGTGAAGCTTAAAGGGGTTATCCTGGAAAAAGGTAGAAGGGAGATTGAAGAAAAGTCTTTATTCCCACAAAGATGTCCTGGAAGAGCCACCTCTTCCCTCCACTCCACCTTGAACAGCTGGCGAAGCTGATCCCGTGAAGCCTCTAGCCTCCGGAAGGGTTGAGCAGCAGCTGTAAGTTCCTGGCAAATCTGCTCCAAAACAGGCAGCTCTGAGCCCCGGATTGTCCTGGAAAGAGGAGAATTGGTTGGGTTGCATCCTATGAGGTACATCAATCACCTGGGTGACAAACCTGTTGGCTAGGGGGCAAGGTCCTGTCCTTCAGGATAAATCTAGAGTTATAGGCAAAAACAGACAAACTCAGAGAAAATATAAATAGGAAATCAGGTAACAGATATTACAGCTGGAGAAAAAGCTGTATGCATGAAGTTAAAAGTTGAATGCAGGAAATCTGGATGGACAAAGTTAGAACAATAGTAATGAGGGAGATTAAGTAAAACTTGAATTTATGAAAGCTAACAAGTAACAAGGTAAGTTGTTTCTTCTTTTTCTTTTTTTTTGAGAGAGTGTCTTGCTTTGTCACACAAGCTGGGTGCAGTGGTTAAGATCATGGCTCACCATAGCCTCAACCTCCCAGGCTCAAGTGATCCTTCCACCTCAGCCTCCCAAGTAGCTGGGACTACACGTGCACCAGCCAAGAAGGTAAATTTCAAGCAGAGTTAGAAGAGGGACATGGACTAGCCAGAAGGAGGTACTGTCATAGTTGAGACCTAGAGAAACCCCCCTCCTCCAGCTTCCTCCTCCAAATGGAGCAAGCCCAAGGCCCCTGAAAAGAGCCTCAGAAACCATCCCAGAATCATTCTCCTCCTTCCTTTCATTACTCACCTCCCGTTTCCCAGGAAGAAATCATGGTAAAAGCCATATTCTGTACTTGGACCTCTGCAGAGAACAGCACCTAGGAATTGTTCAGCTGCTGCCCCCAGGACATGGGTGCTGGAGTGCCAGAACACCTGGGTTGACAAAAAAGGGGTTCACAAGTTCATAAACTTGTCCCTAACCTCTAGATCTCTTAGCTCTTCTTCACAAAAGCTGATAGGAAAACTGGTATGGTTCTTCTAGGAGTAACTACCACAAAATGGGGATCCTAGATTTTGGGGATCTACTAAAAAGTAACAAGCTTAAAAAAAAAAGGGCTGGGCGCAGTGGCTCATGCCTGAAACCCCAACACTTCAGGAGGTTGAGGTGGGTGGATCATCTGAGGTCAGGAGTTCGAGACCAGTCTGGCCAACATGGTGAAATCGTCTCTGCTAAAACATACAAAACTAGCCAGGTGTAGTGGCGTGCGCCTGTAATCCCAGCTACTCAGAAGGCTGAGGCAGGAGAATCACTCAAACCTGGGAGGCGGATGTTGCAGTGAACCGAGATCATGCCACTGCACTCCACCCTGGGTGACAGAGTGAGACTCCATCTCAAGAAAAAAAAAAAAAAGACTGAATAGAAAAGAAAGAAGGCCAGTATCTTTTCTTCTTTCAGTGTATAGAAGCTCCAGCCCCACCCCTTAATCCTTGGTGCTTTCCAGTTGCAAAGTATAGAAGCTGGAGGCCAGTCAGTCTTCTGCTGCTCCTGTAAGCTTTTAGGGCTTCAGAATAATTTTTTTTTTTTTTTTGAGACGGAGTCTTGCTCTGTCGCCCAGGCTGGAGTACAATGACGCTATCTCAGCTCACTGCAACCTCCGTCTCCCAGGTTCAAGCAATTCTCCTGCCTCAGCCTCTCAATTAGCTGGGATGACAAATGCTCACCACTACACCCAGCTAATTTTTATATTTTTAGTAGAGACGGGGGTTCACCATGTTGGCCAGGCTGGTCTTGAACTACTGACCTCAGATGATCCACCCGCCTGGCCTCCCAAAGTGCTGGGATTACAGGCGTGAACCACGGTGCTTGGTCAGAATATGCTATGTTCTTAAGACAGTGGTTACTTAGGTCTCGTTTCTGTCCCATGAATCTAGTGCGATACAACTATTCCTCTTGGATTTGGTCACTATTTACACATAGATGGCAGGAGAACTCTTGTTTTTCTGGATCCTAATAGGCGAGGTCTGCATTACCTGAGCTGACATGAAGAAGACAAGGTGGGGAGGTGACCAGGTTGTGTGCTCAGCTGTATAAGCCATGTGAGAATTGAATATACACTACAGATGACTTATAATGTACGTGCTCAGAAGTTGAGGAGGCTGAATTTACATATTTATCCTTTTGTTTTTCAACAAATCATCTCTCTCCCTTTCACTAGCACAAATGTTTGCTTAATAGATCGAAGCTAAGTTAAAAACTTTCACCATAAGTTTCCTAACCAGAAACAGTCAGTCAAGATAGTCTGTGATAGACTTCTTCCCAACTGCAAATGGAGAAACTGAGGCAAAAGAATAAAATGTTAGAATTTCCTGCTATAATATCTCTTGGTTTAGTAGTCACTGCATTCCTGATAAGAAACTTACTGCTTTCCCCTCTGGGGAATCGAATGTCAGAAATCTGAGGTCAGAATCTGTCTCCAAGGGCCGCTCCAGATCATAAGGTTCTCCGTTCACTTGAGCAGCCACTGCAGTATCTGCCAGTGTTGAACTTCAGCAGTAGGAGGTGGGAATGAAGAAAAAGACAGGGTTACAAGGCACAAAAAGGAAAATACCACATGTTCTGATTCCTATATGGGAGTTTAAAAAGTTGATCTCACAGTGGTGGAGAATAGAGTGATAGTTACCAGAGGCTGGGAAGGATGGGGGAGGGGAGATGAAGAGGTTAGCTAATGGGTACAAAAATAGAGTTAGACGGAAGGAATACGCTCTAATGTTCCACAGCAGAGTAGGGTGAATACAGTTAATAATAATTTGTTGTATGTTTCAAAATAACTAGAAGATTTGAAATGGTCCCAATACAAAGAACTGATAAATGTTTGGGGTAACAGATATCCTGAACACCCTGATTTGATCATTACATATTGTATGCATGTATCAAAACATCACATATACCCCGTTCATATGTTCAATTATTATGTATCAATTATTAAAAAGTAAATTAATGATTTAAAAAAGACAGGGTTACAATCCACAGTGGGGAGAAAGTTGCTCATCTCTCAGCAACTGTAAACTTGCAAAGGTGAAATGAGTTACCAGAGCAACAGAAGCTTTCATTTCTTTCCCCAATGAAAGGACAGAGACTCTTGATGCAGAAACTAATTCAGATAAAACAAATCTCAGGCCGGGTTTGGTGGGTCATGCCTGTAATCCCAGCATTTTGGGAGGCTGAGATGGAAGGACTGCTTGCGCCCAGGAGTTCAAGACTAGCCTGGGTAACACGGAGAGTGAAGGGGTGGCCTGCCCCTCCACATCAGTGGGCGTTTCTTGTTAGGTGGAAGGAGAGACTTGAGAAAAGAAATGAGACACAGAGACAAAGTATAGAGAAAGAAAAGGTGGGCCCAGGGGACCGGCACTCAGCTTACAGAGGACCCACGCCTGCACCGGTCTCTGAGTTCCCTTAGTATTTATTGATAATTATCTTTACCATCTTAAAGATAAGGGAGTGGCAGGACAGTAGGATCATTTTAGGGAGAAAATTAGCAGTAAGACATATGGATAAAGATCTCTGTGACATGAGTAAGTTCAACGGAAAATGCTGTGCCTTGATATGCATATGCAAACATCTCCATAAACCTTTTAGCAGCATTGCTCCAGCAAGTCCCGCCAGCAAGTCCCACCTTATGCCATAAGGCGGTTTTCTCCTATCTCAGTAAACAGCGTACAATCGGGTCTCACACCAAGATGTTCCATTGCCCAGGGACGGGCAGGATTTTTAACCAGCAAGCTGCCTTCAGGCACTTGTTTAACAAAGACACATCCTGCGCAGCCCAAAATCCATTAAACCTTGAGTCACCACAGCACATGTCTCTTGCAAGGACAAGGTTGGGGGTAGGGTCACAGATTAACAGCATCTCAAATACAGAACCAAATGGAATCTCTTATGTCTACTTCTTTCTATATAGACACAGTAACAGGCTGATCTCTCTTTCTTTTCCCCATAGGAGAGACCCCGTCTCTATAAAACAACAACAAAAAACAAAAACAAAATCTTCGGGAAAGGTTATCTTGATGGGGATGGAACAGAAACAAGCAGACCAAGTTTTCTTCCCCTGCTCAAGTGAAGAGAAAGTAAAAGGGCAGAAGGATAATCCTGGTAGTTACAGGATGGGCCTGTTACCTGATCTGCCGGGCTAGTTGGTAGGGGGTTGTGTTCCATGCCACAGCATCAATTTTCTGGCCTCCAGGAAGTGATATCTTAATAGTCCGGGGTTCCTTCTGTGCTATGCTTGCTAATCTCTTTACCTGAGCAGACCACAGCTCCTCAAAAAGGCCAAGCCGCTCTGCCAACCAGCGTGGAGGGGTCGACACAACTGCCTGGAGGGAAAGATATATTAGCAGGTAACACACGTCCCATCATTCTTTCTTAGAATTGGGGATGATGGCACTTTGGGATGGTAAAGTGGACTTCGTCCGAATTCCTACTCTTTAAGGGGACTGGGTGATACAGGACCCTACGCTGGGGGCCCTTCAAGCTCTGCGCTCCCAGACCGCTAACTCGAGAATTAGATAACGAGTTTAGAGACCTTTTCTGGGGACTCGGAGGACCAGGGAGAGGAGGAGTGACATGAGGCTGGGTTAACATAAAAATCTGGGGACTTCGGCTGGGCTGGGTCTGATGAGGATCGGAACTTTGGGGGTGCCTCACGCACCGTGTGTAGCCTGCAAGCCTGTAAAGCTTGGAGCCGGAGCCGCCGCCACCTCTGATACAGTCCCATGTTCCTTCACACGCGTGCCTACATCCTCAGATTATCGCCGCTTCTCCTACACATAATTCTTCATTGGTTTGTGGTCCAACAAAGTCCGTGTCTATTGGTTACTACAGCTGCCACTCTAGTCTGGCACCACCTCCAGGAACTCCAAAGAGGTACACCCCACACAGCACAAGCAGCGGTGTGAGTGGTTCCGGCTGACCGGAAGACCGAAAGTGTAACACACCCTCGCTATGCCCCCCCCAGACCCGTGGCGTTTCAGCTGAAACCCAAAAATAGCAATAATGCGTCCTGTGGCTTTGAGGACAAGGGTAGGTGAACTTTTGAGGGCGAGAGTGGGAGAAAAACAGACAGGAAATGGCAGTTAGTAAGTTCTCTTTAACTATACATTTTATTTTGCATGGTCCTTACAGCAAGTAACAAAACTTAAGAGCATAGACTGGGGAATCAGACCTTGTGTAAATTCTGGATCTGCCATTAACTATGTAATTTTGGGAAGATTATTTAACTTCTCATATTTATTTAATAGAGACCGGGGATGGGGGTGGGGGGGTCTCACTACGTTGGCCAGGGTAGTCTCGAACTCCTGGGCTCAAGCAACCCCCGCCCTTCGCCACCCACTCCTGGCCTCCCAAAGTTGTGGAATTACAGGCGTGAGCCACCTTGCCCGACCTACTTAATTTCTCTAAGCCTCAATTTTCTCAGCTATAAAATGAGAATAGCGTTACTCCCAATTGTTGAGTTAAATTTTATGTAAATCGTCTAGTGTGGCCCGTGGTTTTTGGTAATGGGCAAAAGCAACAAGAAGCTATTATGATAAATGAGTGTAACAGTTTTATTTTTTATTTTTGAGACAAGGTCTCACCGTTGCCCAGGCTGGAATGCAGGGGTACAATCATGGCTCACTGCAGTCTCGACCTCCTGGGCTCAACTGACCACCTCAGCCTAGGGAGTAGCTGGGACTACAGGTAAATGTAACCACTTTAAAGCTGGAGCAAAGATGGCCGCGCGGTGGCTCACGCTGTAATCCCAGCACTTTGGGAGGCCGAGGCGGGTGGATCACCTGAGGTCAGGAGTTCTAGATCAGCCTGGCCAACATGGTGAAACCCCGTCTCTACTAAAAATACAAAAATTAGCCGGGCATGGTGGCGGGTGCCTGTAATCCCAGCCACTAGGGAGGCTGAGGCAGAACAATCGCTTGAACCCGGGAGGTGGAGGTTGCAGTGAACCGAGATCGCGCCATGCACTCCAGCATGGGGGACAAGAGGGAGACTTCATCTAAAAAAAAAAAAAAAAAAAAAAACCCAAGAAAGCTGGAACCAAGAATCTGTAGAGGTCAGTTTGAGTCCCTTTATACTCGTGGTGCTTAATAGGGACTTTACAGACCTTTTAATCTTTCTTCTTTCTTTCTTTCTTTTTTTTTTTTTTTGAGACGGAGCTTCGCTCTTGTTGCCCAGGCTGGAGTGCAATGGCGCAATCTCGGCTAACCGCAACCTCTGGCTCCCAGGTTCAAGCGATTCTCCTGCCTCAGCCTCCCGAGTAGCTGGGATTACAGACATGTGCCACCCCAGGCCTAGCTAATTTTGTATTTTAGTAGAGACAGGGTTTCTCCATGTTGATCAGGCTGGTCTCGAATTCCCGACATCAGGTGATCCACCTGCCTCAGCCTCCCAAAGTGCTGGGATTATAGGCGTGAGCCACCACGCCCGGCGGAGACCTTTTAATCTTACAGATGAGGAATTTAAGGTCAAACAGCAAGTGCTGATGGTGATTTCTGAATCCAAGCCTGGTTCTCTTTTACCACACCGTGCTTTCTCTAGTAGAGTTCACTCGCAGTGTACTCCCCCATCACCTCAGAAAGAGGTGCTTGACTAGAATTTTAGCTCTCTGCTCCCTACATAAGCCCTTTGCCTCTAATTCCTATCCCAGCTCTCAACTCCCTTTATTCTTTCCCTTCCCTCTCCCTGATACATCTAGGACACAGGACTAGGTAAATTTCATCAAGTTTACTCAGTAAATATGGGAACACGGTCAGATTTGTAGTAAAGTATGCAGGGAAACTGACTTGGGGGTAGCCATCAGGCTGTCAGTAATTCCCATTAGTCCTGGAGGTGAGGATGGTTAGAGTTGGTTCTGAAGTTTCAGTGGTGATACAATCAAGGGTTGTAGAGGAAGAGGTGTCAGAAAAAGCAGTTTAATCAAGGTTTCCAGAGAGACCAGGTTTCCTGGGGAGGGCAGTTGATCTGAGTCACAAGCACCTCTATGGATCTTGGGTCCATCTTCTGATATGTTAGACACCCTGAAATACAAAGAGAAAGAGACAAGAGTGTGGGAGAGGAAGATAACTTGTGTGTGTGTGGTTGGGAGAAGGTAGTTAAGAATTTTAAAATGGCATTCAGAAAGGGTGTCAACAGGCAGAATTCTTCTCATGCCTCTGCACCAAAAGGGAAGGTGTATTGCAGGCAACAAAATGGTAGGTGCTCAAAAAGTATTGAATCAACTGTGTACCAATCACAGTATTGAGTTGATGCTCCAAAGGAAACAGACACTGACATCGTCCCTTTAATCATTCTACCTTGTCCTCTTTTGTTAGAATAGTAAAGGGATGGTAAAATAACCAGGCTACCCTGAGACGGTAACTCCTTATACTCATCCATCATTTACTGACTGCTTACTGTGTGCAATGCAGTGAGCTGGGTGCTGAGGGGATGCCGATCTATCAACTACCACATCATCACCTATGTAACTTGTGTTGCAGTGGAGGAAGGAAGGAATGCTGAGTTATTCCATCCGCCCTCTGTAAGAAGCAAGCAAGCAAGCAAGCAAGTGCAAGAGCAAGCTAAGGCCAATTCATGAGTTACTGGTTCTTCTACAACTTCGGACTTGTGACTAGCATATGCCTTAGTATTGGGAAATTTTAATCCGTTAGTCAGCCTAGGAAACAGCTATTCTTTTTTTTTTTTTTTCTTGAGGTGGAGTCTTGCTCTGTTGCCCAGGCTGGAGTGCAGTGGCATGATCTCGGCTCACTGCAACCTCCTCCTCCTGGGATCAAGTGATCCTCCTGTCTCAGCCTCCCCAGTAGCTGGATTACAGGTGCATGCCACCACACCCAGCTAACTTTTTTTTTGAATCAGAGTCTTGCTCTGTCACCAAGGCTTGAGTGCAATGGCGCTATCTTGGCTCACTGCAACTTCTGCCTCCCGGGTTCAAGTGATTCTCCTGCCTCAGCCTGCTGAGTAGTTGGGATTACAGGCGCCCGTCACCATGCTCAGTTAATTTTTGTATTTTTAGTAGAGACAGGGTTTCACCATGTCAGGGTGGTCTCAAACTCCTTACCTTGTGATCTGACCACCTCGGCCTCCCAAAGTGCTGGGATTACAGGCATGAACCACTGCACCCAGCCTGTGTTTTGTTTTTTGAGACGGAGTTTCACTCTTGTTGCCCAGGCTGGAGTGCAATGGCACGATCTTGGCTCACTGCAACCTCCGACTCCCAGGTTCAAGCGATTCTCCTGCCTCAGCCTCCCGAGTAGCTGGGATTACAGGTGCCTGCCACAATACCTGGCTGATTTTTTGTATTTTTAGTAGAGATGGGGTTTCACCATGTTGGCCAGGCTGGTCTTGAACTCCTGACCTCAGGTGATCCACCCACCTCGGCCTCCCAAGGTGCTGGGATTACAGGTGTGAGCCACCACGCCTGGCTTGAAACATCTATTCTTAAAACTTGGGTTGTTGGCCGGGCGCGGTGGCTCAAGCCTGTAATCCCAGCACTTTGGGAGGCCGAGACGGGCGGGTCACCAGGTCAGGAGATCGAGACCATCCTGGCTAACACAGTGAAACCCCGTCTCTACTAAAAAATACAAAAAACTAGCCGGGCGAGGTGGCGGGCGCCTGTAGTCCCAGCTACTCGGGAGGCTGAGGCAGGAGAATGGCGTAAACCCGGGAGGCGGAGCTTGCACTCCAGCCTGGAGCTTGCACTCCAGCGCCACTGCACTCCAGCCTGGGCGACAGAGCGAGACTCCGTCTCAAACAAAAAAACAAAAACAAAAACAAAAACTTGGGTTGTTGCCCCTCCACGCTAAAATACTACTGAACACCCAGTGCTATGCCTTCACTATTCACTTAATTCCTAAAACAACTATGTCAAGTATACTCCCTTTAAAACAGGAAAATGATCCTCAAAGAAGTAAAAAAATTAGCTGGGCGTGGTGGTGCATGCCTGTAGTCCCAGCCACTCAGAAGGCTGAGGTGAGAGTTGCTGCAGCCCAGGAGTTGGGTGACAGTGAGCTATGATTGTGACACTGCACTCCAGCATGTACGACAGAGTGAGACCCCCGTCTCTAAAAAATAAAAAGGCTGGCCCTGGTGGCTCATGCCTGTAATCCCAGCACTTTGGGAAGCCAAGGCGGGCAGATCACCGAGGCCAGGAGTTTGAGGCTAGCCTGGCCAAGATGGCGAAACTCCATCTCTACTAAAAATGCAAAAATTAGCCGGGTGTGGTGGCGGGCGCCTGTAATCCCAGCTATGGGGGAGGCTGAGGCAGAATTGCTTGAACCAGGAAGTGGAGGTTGCAGTGAGCCGAGATCGCGCCATTGCATGCCAGCCTGGGCGACAAGACCAAAACTCCATCTCAAAATACATACATACATACATACATACATACATAATAAAATAAAATAAAATCAGGCCAGGCGCAATGGCTCACACCTGTAATCCCAGTAGTTTGGGAGGCCGAGGTGGGTGGATCACCTGAGGTCAGGAGTTTGAGACCAGCGTGACCAACATGGTGAAACCCTGTCTCTACTAAATACAAAAAAAAAAAAAAATTAGCCAGGCGTGGTGGCACATGCCTATAATCCCAGCTACTTGGGAGACTGAGGCAGAAGAATTGTTTGAACCTGGGAGGCAGAGGTTGCAGTGAGCCGAGATTTCGCCATTGCACTCCAGCCTGGGCAAAAAAGGGTGGTACTCCGTCTCAAAAAATAAAGTAAAATAAAATAAATGAAAATAAAATCAATAAAATAAAATGCCCCAATGTGGCCAGGAACGGTGCCTCATGTCTGTAATCCCAGGATTTTGGGAGGCTGAGGCAGGAGGACTGCTTGAGCCCAGGAGTTTGAGACCAACCTGGGCAACATAGCATGATCCTGTCTCTATTTTAAAAAAAGCCACAATGGGAGAGAATGTTCAGCCACATTTGCTCAATGAGCAAAGAGGTGAAAGCTTTCTGTCAAGAGCATGGATAAATTGAACTCTGACTTTGAAAACAAAACTTTGGGCTCACGTAAAATCTCTACTAAGATTTCCCTTCCCAGAACATCTCTTAGGGCTGTAGAAAAACAAGCAGACACTCCCACCCCAGCTCTTACACAACTGATTTGTCAGGGCAAAAGAGGAGATCTGCCAAACACAGGAGCCAGTCTAGGTAGGGATGTGTCCATTTAGGTTCCATGCTAAAGTAAAAAACAAAGGGAAGGACAAAGTACTCTAAAAGAAGGTCCTAGATAACATCTGTAGAAGGAAATACAGGTTGAGTATCCTTATTTGAAATATTTGAGACCAGAAGTGTCTGAATCTTTTCAGATTTTGGAATATTTGCATTATAGTTACTGGTTGAGCATCCCTAATGTAAAAATCTGAAATCCTCCAATGAGCATTTCCTTTGAGTGTCATGTTGGTGTCAGATTTTGGACTTTGGATTTGGCATGCTCAACCTGCATACAACTGAGGCCCACTTCTAAGTAATCAAGATTTCAAATCATTTCCTAATCACTTTTGCCCTTGGCAATGACTATTTTAAGTGTTGTCTCTTGTAGGTGCAAAGGACTGTTAGCCAGGGAGGAGGGAGAAACAGAGGAGAGGGATGCTGTCCGTCTCCTTTCTACCATTCCAACTGAAACACCCAAAGAAAAATGTAGCAAGTTTCAAGTCCTTTTCTCTCATCTCCCACAAATCATGTGGCAAAGGATTTGAGTAATTCTCAAAAATAAGGGGGCACAATGGGGATGAGGAAGGAACATTGCTGGAACAATCCAATTTACCATGACCCTGAACATGTCCAGGGTAGACTGGTTTAGCCAAGTCAAACATAAAAACCTGCAACCTGCATTTGTGTTTTCCTTTTGAGACGGAGTCTCGCTCTGTCACCCAGGCTGGAATGCAGTGGCACGATCTTGGCTCACCGCAACCTCTGCTTCCCGGGTTCAAGTGATTCTCCTTTCTCAGCCTCCCAAGTAGCTGGGATCACAGGTGCATGCCACCACACCCGGCTAATTTCCCGCCCCCCTCCCCGGAGACAGAGTCTTGCTCTGTCACCCAGGCTGGAATGCAGTGGTGCGATCATGGCTCACTGCAACCTCCGCCTCCCACGTTTAAGCAATTCTTCTGCCTCAGTCTTCTGAGTAGCTGGGATTACAGGCACGCACCACCATGCCCAGCTAATTTTTGTATTTTTAGTAGAGATGGGGTTTCACCATATTGGCCAGGCTGGTCTCGAACTCCTGACCTCGTGATCCACCCGCCTCGGCCTCCCAAAGTGCTGGGATTACAAGCGTGAGTCACGGCGCCTAGCTCTAATTTTTGTATTTTTAGTAGACAAGGCTTTGTCATATTGTCCAGGTTGGTCTTGAACTCCTATCTCAAGTGATCTGCCCGCCTCAGCCTCCCTAAGTGCTGTGATTACAAGCGTGAGCCAGCATGCCCGGCCTGTATTTGTGTTTCCTCACTTGGCATTGAAGAACTCACTAGCCCCTCCACCCATATCTGTATTCTCAATTTTTGATTCTTCCCTAGGTGTGAACAAAGGATAGAAAAACATAAAATTTAAAAAAGAAAATATACGGTTGGCTCTGTCTGGGGATTCTGCATCTGTGGATTCAACCAACCACAGAACAAAAGTATTCGGGGAAAAGGTAATAAAAATAATTAAAAAGTAACACAAATTTCAAAACCGATACTGTATACAACTATGTAAATAGCACTTACATCGTATTAGGTATTAGTAATCTAGAGATGATTTAAAATTTACTGGACGATGTGTGTAGGTTATATGCAAATACTATGCCATTGTATGTAAGGGACTTAAGCTTTTATCTGTGGATTTTGGTATCCATGGGGGTCCTGGAACCTAGTATCCCTCATGGATACCGAGGAGGGTTGACTGTAACTGCAATTATCAACTTTTACATAGATGTTGGCCTTCTTATCTTCTTCCCCTCAAACTTGTAACTAAGCAAAGGCTTCTCCTTTCTTTCCCCAGCAATTAGTCAAAAGTAACTGATACTGTTTTACACTGCACTTGCTTCTTTGCTTTAGAGTGCTTCTATTTCCTTCCACACGGGGAAGATAGAATAGGATATTTACTTAAGGGCCAATATCTCTCTTACTGATGACCCTCTCATAGCCTTGCCTATGCAGTCTCAATGAATTATTACTCAGCAATTGTGAACAGCAGCTGACCGGACTTGTCCATACAGTTACTCATAAACAAGTATGAGAAACGCCCCAATACTCCAAAACCCACTCTGATGGTGTTTGCATTGCTATGTCTACATACATAACTCATCCCTGCTATACAAGATTGGCTTACATAAAAAAAAAGTAGGCAGAGGAAATTATGAATAACGTGCCCAGAAAACCTGAGGAAGACTCAAAGCTGTTGCTTCTTTAGGGGTAATCAGGTGGGCAAGTCAAGGTCCCAAGAGACAAGGAAAAAAGGGTGAGCCAGATTCCAGTACAGTCGTACACCCTACATGCTGGGCGTGTTCCCAGGCCACTGCTAGTTAAGTGTCTGGTGATACATGCACGTACCTTCACGTAAGCAAAGCTGCTATTTAGAGCCTTCTACCCTGCCAGTGACCCAGGCCTGGCCCAGAAGATGCAGTGACTATTCCTCTTTACCCCTTAAAGCCAGCATTCCAACCCAGCCTCATTGGGTTATGAACAAGGGATGGGGTAAGACAGAAGGGTTAAGTGTGGCTTCTGCACGACAGATTGCCAATATGCAGTAAGAAGGACAGATGTGGGCAAAGAATTGGCCAGAAGGATCCCCACCACCACCCCAAATCCGCAATTCTACGCTTGCTTTAAAAATGCTTCTTGGCTCACAGTTGCAGTCTTTTGAAGACATGCACAAAAAATTATTAATACAGTATATCCCACTTCACCAACCACTCCCTGAACATCTAGAACCCATCCATTGTCCCTTTCCAAAATTCAATTACACAAAGGATCAAACAGAAAACCCACAAGGCCATAAAGATCTTAGAGGCTCAGATTGCCTTCAGTGACGTTAAGTGCAGAAGTCAAAGGGGACATCTGGAAAAGATCAACATCAGGGGAAAAGTCAACCACACAACAAAGGAAGCCATACTTTATTAAACTGGAAAACAAAATATTGGGGACAAAGATTTTTTTAAAAAAGGAATGTCTAGAAGAGAGTAAAGTGCAAGTGGTCACGAAGTGGGTGGTCTGTGGTATCTCCGTATGTGCCTGAGAAATGTGTGGGCACACACACCACTATTCCCACCCACATACCCTTGGACCAGAAGCCAATACAACCGTATCTTCTGAGATATATCCAGGCTTTTCCTTCTGCATTCTCTAGTTGGCTTCACCTTCGGCCCTGGACAGTCATGTTGGGTCTTTGCTGGAGAAAACTTAGGTTTTCCAACCATAGGCCTACTCCACAAAGCAGCAGTTTCAGCTCCTGAGAAGTTCCCTCCTATTTGCACTCACCAGGAAGCCAGGGGCCCTTGGTCCAAGCCCATCTCAAAGAAAAATGTCAAACCTTTCGAACTAGTTATTTTATTAAATGATATCAATACACATTTCAAAAGGATTTCATTGTTGTTGCTTCTAAAGCATGTACTTGTTTTGTTTTCACACTGAACACGTGAGAATATCAATCCAACATATCTATTTTAAATCTGAACAGGCGCCCCCGCCCATTTAAAAAAATAGTGGGGGATCTGGGGAAAGCAGTAATTTACAGCGGCTTCAAAACAGTAACAGCTGAAGCTCAATTCGGCAGGAACCGGTAACTTCAGGATTGAGAGTGAATATCCTGCAATTAGGAAGTTTATCGTATTCACATTATCTAGATAGGTTTGCTGTACCCCATATATATCACAAACATTTTATTCCTGGTATTGGAAAGTATAAAAGTCCTATTCTCTTCTCATTTTCCCCTCCCTGGAATCAAACCAAATTCTGTTTACTCTCAACTTTTGAGAGGGAAGAGGGGAGCAGGGAGAGAGCTCTCATCTAAGCTGACTGAAGAGTAAACTCTTTCAAAATACTTAAGGACCCTATTTCTGATACTGTATCACTGAACTTTAAGTGGTACTAGTGTATTCACAACCCCTACCAATTCTCTGTCTGTGATTTTACAGTGAGTACCAAGGACCTTACAACTTCTCACATTCTGCTGCCATATGAATCATGTCCTTGCCAAGACACACTATGTTATGCTTTCTTTAAAAAATATCTTGTTTATTTGTTTGAACTCAGGTTGAAATACAAAAGTCAGAGCATGGTCACAGAGTTTTAAATCACAGACACAGAAAGAATAAAACCCCTTTCTTTCATGTTATGAATATCAGAACTGTCTTTTTTGTTTCACTATATCACATATATACACATTGTCATCTTCATTAACTGATGTAAATGTAAATTTTAAGATTTCCTTAAAATTAATAGCTGACAGTCTCATACAAATCCTCACTTCCATCCTAAAACAAACATATTGAGGATTTTGTGGCTTAAAAAACAAAAAAGTACCCCACAAAAACCCAACTCCTTAAAAGCTCATCTTTGAAACTGTACAACAGTCTTCCTTTCATGTATTAACCATCATTGAACTTTTGAGGACAATTATCCTGCCCCAACGTTCAGGAAGCCACTTGCCGGACATCCCCACATTTTCTGATAGAATTAAATGGTGAGAGAGCCTTTTCAAGTAAACACTACTTTTAGCTTAAACGAGAGCAGCAGAGAGAATTCACATTCTTTTATTCTAGAATGAAAAACATCCCATTTAATTTCTGAGAAAAAAAAAAACCCTATTTCAATTTTGAAAGTAAAATATAATTTCCCCACCCCCACCCCATTTTCTCTTATGCTTTTCCCTAACAAATGTCTTAGGACTCTATATAACTATACTTTCTTTTCTTTGCTACACTACATACCCCATCCTACACATAAGATCGTGGTATCATGCATTTTTGTGGGGAGAGCTACAGGGCAGAGAGGGTCAAGGAAAGAAAGAACAGCTGGCTTTAAGACCAGACAGGCATTAGGAAGATGAATGACCTGCAGCATCCTAACCCCAGAACACATGGCGAGCCCAAATAAATAATAGAATAAATTACACAAAAACTCCCAAATCATGATGTGCATCTGGTTTACGCTGCTCTTTCTCTGAAAAGTAAGTTCATTCTGAGAATCATTTTCTGTCACTACATTGCCCACCCTCCCCCATCTGTAATATTCCACTGGAGGAAAAAGCAACCCCATACTTCCTATCGTTAGTTCTATACTAACTTGGAAGAAAATATGAAACTTGCTAGAATTCTCTGAAAAACTAAACACATACTGTTTTACTCATCTAACTGGAGATGATCAGTGTGTATGCCTTGGGGTAAGATACTAAATAAAAAAAAAAAAATTGGAGTAAAGCAACATTTACTTTTCAGTGTCCCTAGATATAAAGATATAAACACTCAAAGTACGATGATTGTCTATTTCCCAAGTACTAGATGTAGAAATACAAACAAATCTTTCAGTCCAGGGAGAAGGAAAGCACTTATCTCGCATGTAAAACAACTAAGGGCAGAAATGGTCTTTATTTCCTATTGGGAGCGAGAGGTGGGGGTAAGACTTGAGCCTTGAAATGGGATAGACACGTGTGTATAATATAAAGGAAAATGCTACTGAGTCTTCCCCTTTAAAATATCAAGAATAGGGGTGAATAACACAACTGAAGCAAGGGGAAAAGGAAGATAAAGACAAATATTTCTCTAATAGTTAACCTTTTTGAAAACCACCAATAAATAATCACTTACATTAGGGAAGCACCGTGGTAAAATTAATGTCTACTTCTTATATTTAAAAATGCAAGGATAATATTTCTGTTGCACCTTTGTATCAATAGTCAACTGTAGTGACTGTCTTTCTGGCCACAGCAGAAGAAAAACTGAGGGAGATGAAGAAAGTTAAAAAAGCAAGAGGCATGAGCTTGGTGCAAGACATGTGAAACTACCTTGAAAACATTTCCTATTATCTTGTTTACAAAAACCAGGCAGGTCACGTCACACCATTAATGCTTCCTTTCCTAATTTTATATACTGTAGTCACTCCTTATTTTAACCTTGAGGCTGATTAAAAAAAGATTTTAGGAGAAGGGTAAAGAACTCAACTTCATCATGCCTTTAGAAACAAAACAAATAAACTTGACAGGTTAAAGATCTCCCACATTTCCTCCCTTGCAACATCTCTTGGCTGTTAGCAGGACACAGATACACAGGGAAGGGAGCCGAGCTGGCTACAGCACATTCTAAGCTGCAAAGAGAGGGAACAGGAATCCTTCCATTGACTACTCGATAAGCCAAGCCCAAAATAACATCCCAACATTGCACATGTGGTTATCTGTACTGATGGAAGTTTTATTTCAAATGTAATAATACTCTTCAATAGATGGGGTAAAATAAAGATTGTTTTCCTCCCCACTCCCCAACCCCCCAGCCAAATGAAGTGGCTTTGGTTGTGTTTACTTTTTTTTTTTTCTTTTTTAATACAAACAACTTGGGGAAGGTAGATAAGTGCAATGAGAGGGAGGATTGAATTGAATAGTAAAACGTAAGCATATGTGATTTCTTACTTTGGAAGAGAGGCCCTTTGTTATAATAAAAAAAAAAATCGAGAAAGAGAAAACAAATAAAAACAACAACAATAAACCAAACTCCTACTTCCAATGTTCTCTAGACTGTTCAAAATGCCTTTCCCTTGGTTTCCATCAGTACCTGGGAGGGAAGAATGGGCGTTTTGGTGCAAAGAACGGAGGGCCCCTAGCAAAAGGTGGCCTGGGTCTCTTTAAACTGTGAAACGGGTCTCTGCTGAGAAAAGGTTCCCTAGGCCGAAAGTCTGGCCGGGGACTCCGTAAGATCATACCACTCCGGCTGATGGTGTCTCTGTGTGAGGGACCCAAGGGGGGCCCACCGCTGCTGTTGCTGCCTCCCCCACCTCCTCCTCCATGGGGTGGGCCCAGGTGTTCCAGAGAATGGGAGGGTAGGGTCAGGCTCTCTCGTACACGGCTAAGGCCAGGGCCGTTGAGGTCCCGTTGGGTGGGGCCCCCGTGGTCCCTGGGTCCTGGGAGTACCCCAAAATGCTCAGCCAGGGTCCCTTGAAGGAGGGAACTGTGGTCCTTGGGAAATACTGCCACAGCCCCTGCCACTCCGTGCTCTGCCAGTGGTGGGGTTGGGAAGGGTACAACTCCAGAGTGGTCAACAGGGGGTGGAGGAGGGGGTGGAGTAGAAAAGGGGACACCACTCCCACCACTGCTGCTATGTTCCCCAGGAGGGGGAGGAGGAGGTGGGGTAGGGAAAGGAATTCCACTGTGCTCTCCGGGAGGAGGGGGTGGGGCAGCATGGGCCAGGGCTGCCTCCTTTGTGAAGGGGTTCGAAAGATCCACAGAGGGTAGATGAGTGGGTGCATCTCGAGAGAAGATACCACCATGATCCTTAGGAGGGACAGGTGGGGCAGATGATGGCCCCACTGGCTCTCTCTGGAAGGGTGTCCCATGTTCCAAGGGGGACGGGGGAAGATGATGCTCAAATGTTGAATTGAAACTGTTGGAACGAAAGCTGCCGACACTCTCCTGAAATTGGGGTGCCCGTTCCTTGTATGGTGCTGTTTTAAAGCCAGTGAGGCCTCCGCTGCCCCCACCCCCAAGGGATGCCAACTCAGAGGCACTTGAAGGGCCATTGTCAAAAGAGCTACCTGATGTGCTCAGATCAAACCAACCCACCCTTGAAGCCTCACGCCCATGTCCTCTATTTCCCTTCCCAGGAACTCGGATGGACTCTACGGTCTGGATTGGCTCCCCTGACATCCTCCTATTGGATGCATTGTGATAACCCAAGGTTTCTATAGGGGCCCCCTTTTCTTCTGTGCTATCAGGCAAGTCTAAGCAGGAGGAGGAGACGCGCGTTTCTATGCGGTAGTGCTCTTCTTGTTGCTGCTGATCAGTGGTGGTCAAGGTGGGCTGGGTGAGGTTTGGGAGACTGACACCATCACCTGGAGTGCCCTTGCTGGGGGCCTGGCCAAAATGCTTATCATCTGAGGGCTTACGTGAGGCGTTTTTAAGCATATTCTTAAATTCAATCGTCGACGTGGTGGAAATGGTGGAGGCCAGGACTTTCTCCACGCCTGATGTGGGTGGGTGACCCGTGGGAGCGGCAAGGGTGTTCTGCGGAGAGAAAAGGGAACGATGTGGGACTGGGTGAGGAGAGTCTGGGTACTGCTTCTGTGGCAAACTGAGATGCCCAGTGGTAGATTGAGACAAGCTATTGTGGTTGGAGTCAGGGGTGAAAAATGAATCATTCTTACTCGGTGATGGTGACCGGTCAGACCCAGGTTCATTCCCTCTTACGCTGAAGGCACCAAATAGACCAGGGGAAGATGAGAGACGGTCACAGTTTTCACTAGAGTCCAGGAGGGCCCTTACAGATGGAGGGAAGGCAGACTTTACCCCAAATTCTTGGGCTCTGTGGCTATAACTGGACAGAATTGGCTGGTACTCGGTGGTATCAGACAGCTTGCTTGATTTCAGGATAGATTTGGCTGGTTTCTTCTCTAGGTTCATCATGGCAGAGGGTGGAGGCCCTGAATACTCAAAATCTCTGTAATCCTCATCTTCTTGGAAAGAAGTATCTGGGTAGAACTTTTCCTGTGAAGAGTCCATCAGGGAAGATGGTCTCTCCATTCCATCAGGAGGCTGCTTATAGGGAGATTCACTGCCCAGACCAAAGGGTCGATATGTAGATACAGAATTGGAGAGCTCTCGGGGGTAGCTTTCATCTCTCCCAGGGGGTGGTGATCTTGTACTGCTGGGTGTTGAGGAACCAGGGCTAATGATCTTAGAAAGCAGGGACATAGTATCTACACTGCTGGATGTGGGCTTGTCCATCATCTCATCCTGGGTGGGTGTCCCACTCCGTTCATCCCGTACAGGGGTTCCATCAATGTTGTCGATTGAGGTGCTAGTAGGGCCACGCTGGAAGTCTGAGGGATGACTCTCTGATGGGGCGCTGGACCCCAAACTGCTCAGGATTGGGATGTTTAAGTTTAAGCCACTGAAACCAGGATTACCTTTTAAGAAGTTGTGGATCTTCATTTCCAGGCTTGGGGAGGTGGACTCTGACTCCAGCTTTGGCTTGGAGACCTCTGAAGATTGGCACATGGTAACTTCAGTAGGTGGGGCAGCAGGGCTAGTATTGTGGGTAGCTGTAAACCCCAAAGAGTTGGACGGTAGTTTAAAAGTAGTGCTTGGGAGCCCTGGGCTTTGCCCAATTGAGGCCTTGCTGGCTGAGGTTGAAGAGACTTCTGAAGTTGATGAGTTAGGAGAATAGTTGAAGCTTTTGGAAATAAAAGGTTGGGCATTGGAGGGCAGATTTCTTCCCTTTATGGTAGAGACTGTGGTGTTGGCAGGGGAGGCTGAAGTGCTCTGTGAGGCAGCTTCACTGGCTGGAACTGGGTTCCCAGTAACACTCTGAAGTAAAGATGACAGGCCTGTAGAAACAAAGATTAGAGGGGTTAAAAAGAATAACTCCCTACCATGCAATGCAAACAATGTAGGCTAATCAGATATTCTCATTCATTTTGGTGAGAACCAGATAGACAAAGTGTAAGGCCAAAAGGAATCCAGACCAAACAAGCAATGGCTAAATGTCACAGAAAATACTGGGTCTATTTATCAATAAAGAGCAAATCACTGAAATGTTTCCAGTACAGTCCAGAAATAAGCCCAACATGGCACAATAAAAGGCAACAGGAAGGGGAAATTTTAATGTCAGAATCATTCATAGTTTAAGTTAGGCAAAGCAGGAAAAGAAAGGAGGCAAAATTATTCTTCAAACAACACTTTAAGCCAGTATTTCTTAATGTTTGATCTGTGGAAATGTTTCTCTAAATGCAAACAGATCTGTTCTACCTTTCCTGTCCAACCTTCAAACCACAGTTATCTCTAATAATATACATTGTTATTTTCAAGAGGGAGACAGGGAAATGCAAATATCAGAAATTTATCTGAACAGGAAACATCTTTTTCAAGAAGCATCTCTTGGTAGACTGTTGTTACTTTTTGGAAAACAATGCTTTCAACCATCCGTTTTGGTTGTAAAATGTATCTATAATAAACATATACCACAAAGACTTACAAAGACAGACCACCAGGGACACTGGTCCTTTCACAAGAAAACACACAATCCCCATTTTATAGCATGGAAAATCCAAGGATTATTTAGTCCAGATTGACAATGATGAAATTCAACTGTGTTCACTGGCAGTCAAAACTTTCTCAGAAGCACTGAGAAAGAATTCTTCGGGGTAAAGACTGAAGTTCAATAAAGCAAACTGCTCCTGTAGAAAATTTTTTAGAAAAATATTTGACAAAAAGATAACAGAAGGTTCTATAAATTCACTTTTTTTTTTTTTTTTTTTTGAGACAGAGTCTTGCTCTGTCGCCCAGGCTGGAGTGCAGTGGCACAATCTTGGCTCACTGCAAGCTTCACCTCCCAGGTTCACGCCATTCTCCTGCCTCAGCCTCCCGAGTAGCTGGGACTATAGGCGCCTGCCACTACGCCTGGCTAATTTTTTGTATTTTTTTTTAAGTAGAGATGGGTTTCAACGTGTTAGCCAGGACGTTCTCAATCTCCTGACCTCGTGATCCGCCTGCATCGGCCTCCCAAAGTGCTGGGACTACAGGCGTGAGCCACCACGCCCGGCCTTCAATCATATTTTTTAAAAATTTACCCAATTTCTTATCACAAATGAAAACTTTTGGCTGGGCATGGTGGCTCATGCCTGTAATCCTAGCATTCTGGGCGGCAGAGGCAGGAGGACGGCTTGAGGCCAGGAGTTTGAGACCAGTCTGGGCAACATAGTGAGAATCTGTCTCTAAAAAAATTTTAAAAATTAGCTGGGCATCATGGCACATGCCTGTAGTCCTAGCTACTCAGGAGGATGAGGCTGGAGGATCACTTGTGCCCAGTTCAAGGTTACAGTAAACTATGACTGTGCCACTGCACTCCAGCCTGGGGGACAAAATGAGTCTCTGTATTTAAAAATAAATTTAAAAAATTTTAATATACATTTCACCCAAATTTATAGCTTTTAGTCACTGAATACAGTAAAATTTTTCCTTAGTAATTATATGATTAAAGAAAATACTTCATGTGATACTTCAATTAATGTTTCCTCAAAATTTCAATTTTAACCCATATTCTAACAGAGTTAAGGTCTAAAGAATTTCAAGTCCCCTCCATCCTTGTAACATTTTAAAGCCATTTCTAAATAATGTTGTATGGTCTTTATTGTTATCTAATATTCAACAGTATCCAAAAAACTGAAATAATGTTTAGTTATGATCCTCCTGAAGAAAAAAAAAAAATCCATGTTTCATTCCAAAGAGTTCCCTAGCCACATAATTAATCCCTCCTAATAGTTTCCTTTTTTTTTTTCTTTTTTCTTTTTTTAAGAGACAGGCTCTTGCTCTGTCACCCAGGCTGGAGTAGAGTGGTGCGATCATAGCTCACTGTAACCTCAACCTCTTGGGCTCAAAAGATTTTCCTGTCTTAGCCTCCCAAGTAGCTGGGACCACAGGTGTGTGTCACTACGCCTAGCTAACTTTTTTATTATTGGTAGAGATAAGGTCTCACTATGTTGCCCAGGCTGGTCTCAAAATCTTGGGCTCAAGTGATTGTCCCACTTCAGCCTCCCAAAGTGCTAAGATTACAGGCATGAGCCACCATGCCCAGCCTGATTTAATTCTTAGTAATCATTGTTCTCACAAAACCCAGAAGTCCTCAAACACTAGAATATGATATATGATAATGTAATATGATTTTTAGAAGATATTTCAGCATATTTTTCAGATATTTTGGGATAACTTCTTCAAAAGAACATCTTTTTCAGATAGATATACTACTCAAATTTCTGTTAATAGATAAAATTGTCTCTCACCACTAAATATTACTTTTCTCCAATTCTCCAATCTTTTTTTTTTTTTAATTATTTTTAAAAAGTCTTATAGAGATAGGGGTTTTGCTATATTGACCAGGCTGGTCTCAAACTCATGGCCTCAAGTGATTCTCCCATCGTGGCCTCCCAAAGTGTTAGGATTACAGGCATGAGCCACTGTGCCCAGCCAAAAGTTTTCTCTTTAATCATAACAAGTCATACTCTGCTCCTTTGCCCACTGAAGTCTCTCTTTTTTTTTGAAATGGAGTTTTGCTCTTGTTGCCCAGGCCGGCTCACTGCAACCTCTGCCTTCTGGGTTCAAGCGATTCTCCTGCCTCAGCCTCCCAAGTAATTGAGGTTACAGGCGCAAGCCACCACGCCCAGCTAATTTTTTGTATTTTGTTTTTTTTTTGAAAGACAGGTTTACCCAGTTGGCCAGGCTGGTCTTGAACTCCTGACCTCAGGTGATCCACCCCTCCCCAAAGTGCTGGAATTACAGGCATGACCCACCACACTGGGCCTGAAGTCTCTCTCTTTTGTGTTGTAAATCCGTCAATATCTAGGGCTGTGGATGACACAATCAGAACAAAGTTCTGGGATTTCGTTAACAGTCTTTGAGGAAATACATCTATTTAAGTTGCTAGATACAATCCTTTTAAAAGTCAAAGAGAATTCCACATTCCATAAGGAACCGAGTTCTGTTCAAATTTTGTCTCATCAGAAAATCCACATAGGCCAGGCGCGGTGGTTCACACCTGTAATCCCAGCACTTCGGAAGGTTGCAGTGAGCCGAGATCACACCACTGCACTCCAGCCTGGGCAAGAGGGCAAGCCCCTGTCTCAAAAACAAACAAACAAACAAATAAATAAATAAAAAGGGAGAAAGCATGAACATGTCAAACTCTCAAATTGTCCCTGATATTAGTAGTACAACATGTGCTGCAGTCATCATCAATTCTTTATTGCTGATGCCAATAGATAGGGGCTGTGGATTATTTAATAATACTTAGTTCTGTGTAACAAAATTCTTCTGTATCTCAAGACAAAGCTCACTATAATATGCTTGAATGATCCACTTACATAACAGTTTAGGAAACTGTTTTACACCATTCCTTTCATAGAGAGCAGGGTTTCTCAACCTCAGCACTAGACACTTTGGGCTAGATAATTCTTTATTGTTGGGGGCTGTCTCACACATTGTAGGATATTTAGGAGCATCCTCCTAAAGGCATCCTCCTAAGTAGCAGCCCTACCATTATCCCAGTTGAGACAACTAAAAGGTCTCCAGATATTGCCAAGTGTCCTCCCTGGAGGCCTTTGGTTGAGACTACTGATACGGAGTAAATCACTACACTGAATATACCGTCCTGGTATTTGTAATTCATTTTGTAATTATATTATGGTACTTAAAAAGGGTTTCGTTGGTATCTGGAGTGTAAGAGAGTAGAGAGTAGGAAAGATTAATGAAAAAAGTTTAGAAACAGGCAGTGTCATGCACAAAACATAATTAGTACAGTTGAACAGAAAGGGTCAAATGAGAGAGATTATAGGTAGTTGAAAACAAAAATACTACATCTAAGACTCTAGTGATCCTCCTGCCTTAGCCCCCTGAGTAGCTGGAACTACAGGCATGCACCACTATGCCCAGCTTATTATTATTATTTTTTTTGAGACAGAGTTGTTCTTTCGCCCAGGCTGGAGTGCAGTGGCATGATCTCTGCTCACTGCAACCTCCGCCTCCCGGGTTTACACTATTCTCCTGCCTCAGCCTCCCAAGTAGCTGGGACTACAGGTGCCCGCAACCACACCCGTCTAATTTTTTGTATTTTTAGTAGAGTCAGGGTTTCACTGTGTTAGCCAGGATGGTCTTGATCTCCTGACCTCGTCATCTGCCCACCTCGGCCTCCCAAAGTGCTGGGATTACAGACATGAGCCACTGCGCCTGGCGCTAATGTTTAATTCTGTTGTAGAGACGGGGTTTCACTATGTTCCCGAAGTGTCATAAAAAAAATTTTTTTTTTTTGGGAGACTGAGTCTTTCTCTGTCGCCCATGCTGGAGTGCAGTGTTGTGATCCCGGCTCACTGTAATCTCAGCACACTACACGTGTGCGTCACCACACCCGGCTAATTTTCATATTTTCAGTAGAGATGGCATTTCACCATGTTGGCCAGGCTGGTCTTGAACTGCTGACCTTAGGCGAGGAGCCTCCCAAAGTGTTGTGATTACAGGTGTGAGCGACCGCGCCTGGCCAAATTTTTTGATAACAGATGGACCTTTCCTATTGTCTTTAGCTTTGGTTAACATTAAAATTAATAAAACTCAACATATATAAACCTGTATTAAAAGCTGGGACTAATGCAGCCCCTAGGGTGTCATGGTGTAGGTGAAATAATACTGAACTCCAGTCAAGAAATCTGGCTTTCAGTCTCGGTTCATATTGAATAGAAAGGTATGTGACCATAAGCAGGTCTTACCACCTTACTGAGCCTAGTTTCTTTACCTGAAAAGTAAGGGATTAGACTAGATAATACTTAGTCTCTTTCAGCTTTGACATTTTATAATTCTTCAGATGTTAGCTCATAGATGATAAATATAAAAATAATAGGATGGGCGCAGTGGCTCACGCCTGTAATCCTAGCACTTTGGGAGGCTGAGGTGGGCGGACTGCCTGAGGTCAGGAGTTTGAGGCCAGCCTGGCCCAACATAGTGAAAGCCCGTCTCTACTAAAAATACAAAAATTAGCTAGATGTGGTGGCGGGTGCCTGTAATCCTAGCTACTTGGGAGGCTGAGGTTGCAGTGAGCCGAGAGTGGGCCATTGCTTTCCAGCATAGGCGACAAGAGTGAAATTTCGTCTCAAAAAAAAAAAAAACGAAAAACAAAAAACAAAACAAAAAAAAGAAGAATGACCACCAGGCATGGTGGCTCACGCCTATAATCCCAGCACTTTGGGATGCTGGGGTGGGTAGATCACTTGAGGTCAGGAGTTGGAGACCAGCCTGGCCAACATGGAGAAACCCCATCTCTACTAAAAATATAAAAATTAGCCAGGCATGGTGGAGCAGGCCTGTAATCCCAGCTGCTAGGGAGGCTGAGGCAGGAGAATCACTTGAACCAGGAGGTGAAGGTTGCAGTGAGCCGAGATCGCTCCACTGCACACCAGCTGGGTAACAGAGTGAGACTCCATCTCAAAAATAAAAAATAATTTAAAAAATAAATAAATAAAAATAATAATGAATTAACTGTGTTATACATTTTATGGCTCTGGATTCCTCAGAAATGGAATCCAGGATTAATTTAAGCCAGAGACAAACATTCACAATTCGAGTCCCTCTGGCACATGTCAGTTACCTTGCAGTGCAGGGGCTGACTGTGTCTGGGTTTTGGAAAGTGCAGACAGAATGCTCTCTGGGGTGATCTCCACCTTGGAGAGGATATTTGCCAGAGAGTTGTGAGATGTTGTCGTGGCAGGTGCAGGTGTTTTCAGGCCACTGGTGAGATTGCTGGGGCTGGTGGGAGTTCCTGGAGAAGGTCTTGATGCAGGACTGACCCCTGGTGGCAGAAAGATGAACTCAAGAAAATGCAATTCAAAATGACTTCAATTCCCGATACTTTCCACTCACTTCAATGAGTTTGATATAATTAACAGGAATTCTTCTGTGGTTGATCCACAAATGGTACATCATAACATGACATGTACAAAAAAAAAAAAAAAAAAAATTCTGAAAAGATTAAGATTATCTCCTTTTACTTGGAACACCATTAAAACAAACAAGTATCGGCCGGGTGAGGTGGCTCACACTTGTAATCTCAGCACTTTGGGAAGCCAAGGCAGTCGGATCACCTGAGGTCAGGAGTTCGAGACCAGCCTGACCAACATGGGGAAACCTCATCTCTACTAAAAATAAAAAATTAGCCGGTGTGGTGGCAGGCGCCTATAATCCCAGCTACTCGGAAGGGAGGCAGGAGGTGAACCCAGGAGGTGGAGGTTGTGGTGAGACAAGAGTTGAGACAGAGTGAGACTCCGTCTCAAAAAAACAAGTATTAAGTGACTTGCATAGTTTTGAGAGCCCCAATATTTCTTATTTATTTTTATTTTTATTATTTTTATTTTTATTTATTTATTTATTTTTTTTGAGACGGAGTCTCGCTCTGTCGCCCAGGCTGGAGTGCAGTGGCCGGATCTCAGCTCACTGCAAGCTCTGCCTCCCGGGTTCACGCCATTCTCCGGCCTCAGCCTCCCGAGTAGCTGGGACTACAGGCGCCCGCCACCTCGCCCGGCTAGTTTTTTGTATTTCTTAATAGAGATGGGGTTTCACCGTGTTAGCCAGGATGGTCTCGATCTCCTGACCTCGTGATCCGCCCGTCTCGGCCTCCCAAAGTGCTGGGATTACAGGCTTGAGCCACCGCGCCCGGCCAATTCTTATTTATTTTTAAAAAATAGAAACAGGGTCTTGCTATGTTGCCCAGCGTGGTCTTGAACTCTTGACCTCAAGTGATCCTCCCACCTTGGCTTTCCAAAGTGCTGGCAATTACAGGCATGTGCCACCACCTGGACAATATTTCTTTTTTCTCCACCAAATGGCACCTACAGCTTAGAGCACTGTAGGTGCTCAATAAATACTGCTGGCTGACTGGACGCTGAGAGCCACTACAGTTGTATAACTCAGTCACTGCATAATTTTATGTGACTGGTAAATTATGTGCTTTTTTTTTTTTTGCGGGGGGGACAGAGTCTGGCTCTGTCACCCAGACTGGAGTGCAGTGGCGTAATCTTGGCTCACTGCAAGCTCCACCTCCTGGGTTCATGCCATTCTCCTGCCTCAGCCTCCCGAGCAGTTGGGACTACAGGCGCCCGCCACCACGCCCGGCTAGTTTTTTGTATTTTTAGTAGAGACAGGGTTTCACTGTGTTAGCCAGGGTGGTCTCGATCTCCTGACCTCGTGATCCGCCCACCTCGGCCTCCCAAAGTGCTGGGATTAGAGGCGTGAGTCACTGCGCCCGGTAGTTATGTGCTTTTGAAACAGCTTTTAAAATGAGATTATTTAAGAAATTTCCTTTATATTTTTACATTTTAAAACACTGGGTTGATCTTTAACTGGAACTAAAATATATAAAGAGAAAAACATTTGATATTTAAAAAAAGATAAAAAATATGAACAGATATTTCACAAAGAAACGTAAGTGATAAGCAAAGGAAAAAAATTTTTAACATCTTTCATAGAAGAAATGGAAATTAAACAACTTTTTAAGGTTGGATTTGTAGACTCCACAAGGCAAGTAACTGGAGAAGGTAAGGAATTACAGAAACTTTCATATATTAGTCATATAAAATAGCACTTTTTTGGATATCAATTTAGTCATAATATATTAAAAGACTTTATTTATTTTTATTTAGTTTTTGAGACATGGTTTCACTGTGTTGCTCAGGCTGGAGTGCAGTGGCTATTCACAGGCGTGGTTACAGTGAACTACACAGCCTGGAATTCCTGGCTTCAAATAATCCTCCTGCCTTTGCCTTCCAAGTAGCTGGGACTACACGGTATCCCACCATGCCTGGCAAAATTTATTTAAAAAATTTCAGGCTGGGTGCAGTGGCTCAAGATTGTAATCCCAACATTTTAGGAGGCCAAGATGGGAGGAACGCTTGAGCCCAAGAGTTCAAGATCAGCCTGGATAACGTAGTAAGATGCTGTCTCTATCAAAAAACCCACAAAACTTAGCCAGATGTGGTGGCGTACACCTGTGGTCTCAGCTACTCAAAGGCTCAGGTGAGAGGATCACTTGAACCCGTAAGTTAGAGGTTACAGTGAGCCATGATTGCACCACTGCACTCCAGCCTGGGTGATGGAGTGAAACAAAATAAATAAATAAACGGCCGGGCATGGTGGCTCACGCCTGTAATCCCAGCACTGTGGGAGGCTGAGGCAGGCGGATCATGAGGTCAGGAAATCAAGACCATCCTGGCTAACACAGTGAAACCTCGTCTCTACTAAAAATACAAAAAATTAGCTGGGCGTGGTGGTGGGCACCTGTAGTCCCAGCTACTCTGGAGGCTGAGGCAGGAGAAGGGCGTGCACCCGGGAGGCAGAGCTTGCAGTGAGCTGAGATCATGCCACTGAACTCCAGCAGTCTGGGGCACAGAGCGAGACTCTTTCTCAAAAAATAAAAAAAAATAGGCCGGGCGCGGTGGCTCAAGCCTGTAATCCCAGCACTTTGGGAGGCCGAGGCGGGTGGATCACGAGGTCAGGAGATCGAGACTATCCTGGCTAACACGGTGAAACCCCGTCTCTACTAAAAATACAAAAAACTAGCCGGGCGTGGTGGCGGGCGCCTGTAGTCTCAGCTACTTGGGAGGCTGAGGCGGGAGAATGGCGTGAACCTGGGAGGCGGAGCTTGCAGTGAGCCGAGATCACGCCACTGCATTCCAGCCTGGGAGCACAGCGAGACTCCGTCTCAAAAAAAAAAAAAAAAAAAAAAAAAAAAAAAAAAAAAAAAAAAAAAAATAAAAAAAATAAAAAAAATAAAAAATAAATAAATAAATAAAAATAATTAATTAATAAAATTACATTAAAAAGTTTTATATACTTAGCTCTTTCAAAGGGTTATTCATACAAATTTTATCATTTACAGTATTCTTTTTTTTTTTTTGAGACAGTCTTGCTCTGTCGCCCAGGCTGGAGTGCAGTGGCTCGATCCTGGCTCACTGCAACCTCTGCCTTCTGGGTTCAAATGATACTCATGCCTCAGCCTTCTGAGTAGCTGGGATTACAGGTATGTGCCACCACAGCTGGCTAATTTTTTCTTTTTTTTGAGACGCAGTCTTGCTCAGTCGCCCAGGCTGAAGTGCAGTGGTGTGATCTTGGCTCACTGCAACCTCCACCTCCCAGGTTCAAGCGATTGTCCAGGCTCAGCCTCCCAGATAGCTGGGACTACAAGCGCATGCCACCATGCCTGGCTAAATTTTGTATTTTTAGTAGACAGGGTTTCACCAAGTTGGCCAGGCTGGTCTCGAACTCCTGACTTCAGATGATCCGCCTGCCTTGGCCTCCCAAAGTGCTGGGATTACAGGCGTGAACCACCACACCTGGTCTAATTTTTGTTTTTTTAGTAGAGATGGGGTTTCGCCATGTTGTCCAGGTTGGTCTTGAACTCCTGGCCTCAAGTGATCCACCCGCCTCCACCTCCCAAAGTGGTGGGATTGCAGGCGTGAGCCACCACACCTGGCCCTATAGTATTCTTCATAACAGTAAAAAACTGGAAACATACTAAGTGCCTAATAATAAAGGATTAGATAAGTTATCAAATGCTATGCAGCTATTAAAAATGATGTAGATAAATATTTAATGATTCATAAAAACAGTCAAGATATGTAATTAACTTTTAAATAGCTAGTTTTGAAACAGTATACGCAACATACTTAAATTACTTTTTAAAAAATTGTTACAAATACTTAATTCTCCAAAATATTCATATACACATATACTCTTAAGGGTAAACACAAGTGGTTCCTTTGGGGTAACGGGATTATAGATACTTATTAAATTTTTTTTTTCATTTTTCATTTTTTATTTAGAGATAGGGTCTCACTATATTGCCAAGGCTGGTCTCGAGCTCCTGGCCTTAGATAATCTACCATCTCAGCGTCCCAAAGTGCTGGGATTACAGGCATGAGCCACCACACCTGGCCTAGATATTTACTTCATTCTCTTTGCTTATTTTCTAATTTTTCTATAATGACCCATTATTGGATTGTTTTATTTTTTAATTTAACAACTAATTTAGCTGGGTGCGCTAGCTCACGCCTCTAATCCCAGCACTTTGAGAGGCCAAGATGGGTGAATCACCTGAGGTCAGGAGTTCGAGACCAGTCTAGCTAACATGGTGAAATCCCATTTCTACCAAAAATACAAAATTAGCCGGGCATGGTGGCACATGCCTGTTGTCCTAGCTATTTGGGAGGCTGAGGCAGAACTGCTTGAACCTGGGAGATGGAGGCTGCAGTGAGCCGAGTTTGCACCATTGCACTCCAGCCTGGGTAACACGACTGAAACTCTTATCTCAAAAAAAAAAAAAAAAAATAATTAATTAAAAAAAAATAAATGACAGACTGGGCACTGTGACTCATGCCTGTAATCCCAGCACTTTGGGAGTTCGAGGGTGGGTGTATCACCTGAGGTCAGGAGTTCGAGACCAGCCTGGCCAACTTGGTGAAACCCTGTCTCTATTAAAAATACAAAAATTAGCCGGGTGTGGTGGCAGGTGCCTGTAATCCCAGCTACCTGGGAGGCTGAGGCAGGAGAATCACTTAAACCCAGGAGGCAGAGGTTGCAGTGAGCCAAGATTGCACCACTGTCCTCCTGCCTGGGAGACAGAGCGAGACTCTGTCTAAACAACAACAACAGCAACAACAACAATCACCCCTCCCCAAAACAGATTATGATTCAATTTAAAAAGATGGAAACTAATTTTTTATCCTCTTTATTGGGCTTACTTACCAGTATTTTTCATGACTGACGTCAAACTGCTAAGGATGGAACTGATCTTTGCCAGATCCACATTAGCCAGGTTTGGCAAAGCCAATGCTGGGGAAGGGGAAAGAGAAGTATTCACAGGCTTTGGAAGAGGTGGAGTTGCTGTCACGGTCACAGGCACTGGGGTACATGAAGAGGCCTTTGAGATATTTTCTGTTGGCTTTGTAGGTACAGAAGCGGATACAGCTGACTTCTCTGCAGGTTTTTCCTTCCTGTCCTCGACTGTTTCAACAAAGAAAAGAGATATTACATCCTATTACTTTCCAGACTTTGCTTCCTATATGAAATAACACGTCCTAATATTTCCGGATTTGGGGGAAAAGGCACTACTTTAGAGAAAACAATGACTCACTTCATGCTTTTCTGAAAAAGTCATACTCTTTGTAATTTATGATAATTCCCACCTTTAATATCTGCTTAAAAGCAATTTCCAGCTGGGGACAATGGCTCACACGAGGTCAGGATTTCGAGACCAGCCTGGTCAACATGGTGAAACCCTGCCTCCACAGAAAATACAAAAAATTAGCTGGTTGTGGTGGCAGGCATCTATAATCCCAGCTACTACAGAGGCTGCAACACAAGAATCGCTTGAACCCAGGAGGCAGAGGTTGCAACGAGCCGAGATTGCACCACTGCACTCCAGCCTGGGCAACAAAGTGAGACTCCTGTCTCAAAAAAGAAAACAAAAAACAACAAAAAAAGCAATTTCCAGGATTTATCTTGTATCTTACTTTTCAATGATTCCTTTGCATTTTCTTAGTATTTGTGTATTAAATTTGTACAACTGAAGAAGCATGTTACTATTTGGTACATATTTGTGTTCTGTCTTTTGGAAATGACATTTGTCATAAATTGTCCTGTTTTTTTCTTTTCCATTAACCTGAGAACCTTCCAAGAACTTCTGTTCTTAGAAACAGAACCTCTATAGTGTTCACTGTCTTTTCCTCTGGCTTCCTGAAATTGCCCTATTGGGGGGTGCAATCAGGCACTAACTAATTTGAAACTACAACGTTTTAACTCTTGATCACCTTGAATAATTCTTTTTAATGTTTTAAAGGCTATATCAATAATGCATTAAATTCAACAGGAGTCAAATTATCTAGTAAGATTTATAAAGGCTGGGGATATAAGAGAAACAATTCACCAATTCAGGTTGTTTCTGTAAGTGTGATTAACAAACTGACTTTGGAATTCTTGATGGTCAAAAGTGACAGAGAATAAGGAATTCCAGTATAAGCGACCCCTCATCCCAAAACAGTGCTATTTAACATGAATACAATTTAAGTCACATATGCCACATATGTAAGTTTAAATTTTCCACACCCAAATTTAAAAAAAAAGAACCAGGGCCAGGCATGGTGGCTCAAGTCCACCTCCCAGAACTCTGAGAAGCTGAGGCGGGCGGATCACTTGAGGTCAGGAGTTTGAGACCAGCCTGCCCAACATGGAGAAAATCCGTCTCTACTAAACATACAAAAAATAGCCAGGTGTGGTGGTATGCACCTAAAATCAGTCCTAGCTACTCGGGAGGCTGTGGCAGGAGAATCGTTTGAACCCGGGAGATGGAGGTTGCAGTGAACTGAGATTGTGCAATTGTACTCCAGCCTGGGTAACAGAGGCAGACTCTCTCTCTCTTAAAAACAAACAAATAAAAAGAAACATGTAATTAAAAAATCTATTTTATCCATCCTAATATATCCCAAATATTTTCATTTCAGTGTTATAACTATAAAAATTATTAATGAGATATTTTAAGCCAGGCACGATGGCTCACGCTTGTAATCCCAGCACTTTGGGAGGCTGAGGCAGGCGGATCACCTGA
The DNA here is from genome assembly GCF_003255815.1 of Theropithecus gelada. NCBI lineage: Eukaryota > Metazoa > Chordata > Mammalia > Primates > Cercopithecidae > Theropithecus > Theropithecus gelada. The sequence goes on along the minus strand of NC_037668.1, from coordinate 15,780,696 downwards.
GGTTGGGAGTTCAAGACCACCCTGACCAACATGGAGAAACCCCGTCTCTACTAAAAATACAAAATTAGCCCGGTGTGGTGGCGCATTCCTGTAATCCCAGGTGCTCGGGAGGCTGAGGCAGGAGAATTGCCTGAACCCAGGAGGCGGAGGTTGCAGTGAGCCGGAGATCGCACCACTGCACTCCAGCCTGGGCAACAAGAGCGAAACTCCGTCTCAGAAAAAAAAAAAAAAAAA